>NC_092334.1:421352500-421652500 GCF_046630445.1 Rutidosis leptorrhynchoides
CTATCCCTTCTCTCTCTCTCTCTCTCTGCATACATACATATATTTTATATATTTAAAATGTAATATTAATAATAATAATATAATTATAATATAATAATAAAAGTTAATAATCAATGTGAATTTCAAAGTTAGATACAGTGAAGCAGCCATCCACTTTGTACTCATCTACCGACACATTTACACGGAATGATATATCGTGTCCATTGCTAAACAGTTAAAATATAAAAGTGTTCCTAAAAATCGTAAATTTTTTATCTTAAGTGCATTTAATTATTTCAGTCATTACCTGTTTGAAATCTGATCAAAAAGGTTCGGTAATTATTTGTTTTCTGTTTCAATTAACACGTACAGAGTACCAAAACTTCAATTGAAAAGGTAAAAAAAAATATTTATCAAAACTATCATCTTTTTAATCAAATTTTGGAACGACTTTTATTTTAAAACTTCATATATATATATATATTAGACCTATTTTAAAAATAATTAAACGTCAACCGAAAGTTACAGATATTTACCATTTAAGCTCAAAATTAATTATATTTAATATACACTATGTATATATATAAACAGTTTTAAATAACAAAATTTACTACGCAAATATATATATATATTAAATAATTACATTAAATATAACAATATTTATATATACAAGAAATATACATATAAAATAATAGTTTTTATTACAATGTATTTTATTGTACGTATTTATTTATAAAAATAAATGTATATAATAGTTTATTAACGTTCATGTTATTATATATATATATATATATATATATATATATATATATATATATATATATATATATATATATATATATATATATATATATATATATATATATATATATATACATATATTTATATATACACATATTTATATATATCCATATATTTACAAGCAATGGTTCGTGAATCATCGGGGACAGTCGAAGGTCACATGAATATATGAAAATAGTTCAAACTTTTTTTGAGACTCAATTTTGTAGACTTTTCTTATCGTGTCGAAATCATACAAAGATTAAGTTTAAATTTGGTCGGAAATTTCCGGGTCGTCACATTTTAGAGATTATGTATTCTAGTTCTAACGGTAAATCAAATGAGTTTGATGTTATATTAACTCATTAAATCGATAATTACATCTGAAGAAAATATATATGTAAGTATATTTTCATAAAGACTGTAATTAAAAATTATTTTGTACAAACTGTTAATGGTGAAAATATTTTAACGGGTAGAAATATTTAGATCTCACATTAACATGTTACACTGTACATTCTTCAAATCCAACTCAACAGTCATTCACTATCCTACTTACAACCACGGATATGCGAATCGGTTCATCTACGAATAACCATTTTCATTCCAATTCAATTTCATATACGAATTTTTACCAATCAGAATCCAAGTCAAGATTTGACAAGTGGCATAATGAAGAAAATAATGGACACATAAAATTGATCAGTAACCAATTAATTAACTACGTAAATTTATAAATCTATACTAACCAAATCCTAGCTAACTGTTCCTATACCCGTTATGACTATTTTCTTATTACATTTTATTGTCATTTTAATTATCGCAATTAATTATCGCAATTTTAATACTCGCAATTTTATTTATCGTCATTTAAATACCGTTATTTATTTTACGCACTTTAAATATCGTTATTTAAATAATGTCATAATATACTTAGTCTTGGTTACTCCCAAGACAATATAATATAACCTTGATTAACTAGATTATATATTGAACTATTTGACTACTAACATTGGACTACTAACCTTAGATAATTAAAAAGTATTAAAAGAGTAGGAAATATTAATTATAACACATTTTGATTTAAAATATCATTAATAAGTTACATCTTCTACAGTTAAACATTTTTTCAAGTTTGCCACTTGATTCCATCTTAAACATCATTTGTATCTTGACAATTACAATCTTCATTCAAACCCTTCAAACTCTTGAAAACACCTCGGATTGATAACCAATGATTCAGATATGAGAGTGCTGATGAAGCAGCAAAAGTTATAGATGGTCCTAATGACCAGAAGCTTAATAATAAAGAATGGTGTATTGAAAAGGCTCAGTTTTGGTACTGAAAAATGGATTGCACAAACCATGAAAGAGGTTGTGGACAAATCACAAGAACTAAACCTGTACTTACCGAATCCAGATGATTCAATATGTGATGAAATCTTTAGCGAATACCTTCTTCCTTTTTTAATCTAAAATCTTGCGAAAAAATTTTCTTCATCATCTTTCAAGCTTAGAAACTCTAAGATATCATCGTATCTATTAATATAAATATCCTATATTTCTGAAGATACCTTCATAAATATCTTTGTCCGAAATTATCTATCTCCTCGTGCTATCTATGTTATATCATAAAAGAAGCTGTTTTAATTTCTACCCTTCTATAAAATTTGAGTTTAAATTATGAATGATTTCTGGAGAAGTGTTGGGAGTTGAAGCATGAGTTAGTATAATATAATGACACCCGGCCAACGTGATTATTGTAGTGACCCGAACTTTTCCATGTTTATATATATTAATTGAGATTGATATTTACATGATTAAATGTTTCCAACATGTTAAGCAATCAAACTTGTTAAGACTTGATTAATTGAAATATGTTTCATATAGACAATTGACCACCCAAGTTGACCGGTGATTCACGAACATTAAAACTTGTAAAAACTATATGATGACATATATATGGATATATATATATATAGTTAACATGATACTATGATAAGTAAACATATCATTAAGTATATTAACAATGAACTACATATGTAAAAACAAGACTACTAACTTAATGATTTTTAAACGAGACATATATGTAACGATTATCGTTGTAAAGACATTTAATGTATATATATCATATTAAGAGATATTCATACATGATAATATCATGATAATATAATAATTTAAAATCTCATTTGATATTATAAACATTGGGTTAACAACATTTAACAAGATCGTTAACCTAAAGGTTTCAAAACAACACTTACATGTAACGACTAACGATGACTTAACGACTCAGTTAAAATGTATATACATGTAGTGTTTTAATATGTATTTATACACTTTTGAAAGACTTCAATACACTTATCAAAATACTTCTACTTAACAAAAATGCTTACAATTACATCATCGTTCAGTTTCATCAACAATTCTACTCGTAGGCACCCGTATTCCTACTCGTACAATACACAGATTTTAGATGTATGTACTATTGGTATATACACTCCAATGATAAGCTCTTAGTAGCCCATGTGAGTCACCTAACACATGTGGGAACCATAATTTGCCAACTAGCATGAAATATCTCATAAAATTACAAAAATATGAGTAATCATTCATGACTTATTTACATGAAAACAAAATTACATATCCTTTATATCTAATCCATACACCAACGACCAAAAACACCTACAAACACTTTCATTCTTCAATTTTCTTCATCTAATTGATCTCTCTCAAGTTCTATCTTCAAGTTCTAAGTGTTCTTCATAAATTCTACAAGTTCTAGTTACATAAAATCAAGAATACTTTCAAGTTTGCTAGCTCACTTCCAATCTTGTAAGGTGATCATCCAACCTCAAGAAATCTTTGTTTCTTACAGTAGGTTATCATTCTAATACAAGGTAATAATAATATTCAAACTTTGGTTCAATTTCTATAACTATAACAATCTTATTTCAAGTGATGATCTTACTTGAACTTGTTTTCGTGTCATGATTCTGCTTCAAGAACTTCGAGCCATCCAAGGATCAGTTGAAACTAGATCCATTTTTCTATTTTCCAGTAGGTTTATCCAAGGAACTTAAGGTAGTAATGATGTTCATAACATCATTCGATTCATACATATAAAGCTATCTTATTCGAAGGTTTAAACTTGTAATCACTAGAACATAGTTTAGTTAATTCTAAACTTGTTCGCAAATAAAAGTTAATCCTTCTAAATTGACTTTTAAAATCACCTAAACACATGTTCTATATCTATATGATATGCTAACTTAATGATTTAAAACCTGGAAAGACGAAAAACACCGTAAAACCGGATTTACGCCGTCGTAGTAACACCGCGGGCTGTTTTGGGTTAGTTAATTAAAAACTATGATAAACTTTCATTTAAAAGTTGTTATTCTGAGAAAATAATTTTTATTATGATCATGAAACTATATCCAAAAATTATGGTTAAACTCAAAGTGGAAGTATGTTTTCTAAAATGGTCATCTAGACGTCGTTCTTTCGACTGAAATGACTACCTTTACAAAAATGACTTATAACTTATTTTTACGACTATAAACCTATACTTTTTCTGTTTAGATTCATAAAATAGAGTTCAATATGAAACCATAGCAATTTGATTCACTCAAAACGGATTTAAAATGAAGAAGTTATGGGTAAAACAAGATTGGATAATTTTTCTCATTTTAGCTACGTGAAAATTGGTAACAAATCTATTCCAACCATAACTTAATCAACTTGTATTGTATATTATGTAATCTTGAGATACCATAGACATGTATACAATGTTTCGACCTATCATGTCGACACATCTATATATATTTCGGAACAATCATAGACACTCTATATGTGAATGTTGGAGTTAGCTATACAGGGTTGAGGTTGATTCCAAAATATATATAGTTTGAGTTGTGATCAATACTGAGATACGTATACACTGGGTCGTGGATTGATTCAAGATAATATTTATCGATTTATTTCTGTACATCTAACTGTGGACAACTAGTTGTAGGTTACTAACGAGGACAGCTGACTTAATAAACTTAAAACATCAGAATATATTAAAAGTGTTGTAAATATATTTTGAACATAATTTGATATATATGTATATATTGTTATAGGTTCGTGAATCAACAGTGGCCAAGTCTTACTTCCCGACGAAGTAAAAATCTGTGAAAGTGAGTTATAGTCCCACTTTTAAAATCTAATATTTTTGGGATGAGAATACATGCAGGTTTTATAAATGATTTACAAAATAGATACAAGTACGTAAAACTACATTCTATGGTTGAATTATCGAAATCGAATATGCCCCTTTTTATTAAGTCTGGTAATCTAAGAATTAGGGAACAGACACCCTAATTGACGCGAATCCTAAAGATAGATCTATTGGGCCTAACAAACCCCATCCAAAGTACCGGATGCTTTAGTACTTAGAAATTTATATCATATCCGAAGGTGTCCCGGAATGATGGGGATATTCTTATATATGCATCTTGTTAATGTCGGTTACCAGGTGTTCACCATATGAATGACTTTTATCTCTATGTATGGGATGTGTATTGAAATATGAAATCTTGTGGTCTATTATTATGATTTGATATATATAGGTTAAACCTATAACTCACCAACATTTTTGTTGACGTTTTAAGCATGTTTATTCTCAGGTGATTATTAAGAGCTTCCGCTGTCGCATACTTAAATAAGGACGAGATTTGGAGTCCATGCTTGTATGATATTGTGTAAAAACTGTATTCAAGAAACTTATTTTGTTGTAACATATTTGTATTGTAAACCATTATGTAATGGTCGTGTGTAAACAGGATATTTTAGATTATCATTATTTGATAATCTATGTAAAGCTTTTTAAACCTTTATTGATGAAATAAAGGTTATGGTTTGTTTTAAAATGAATGCAGTCTTTGAAAAACATCTCATATAGAGGTCAAAACCTCGCAACGAAATCAATTAATATGGAACGTTTTTAATCAATAAGAACGGGACATTTCAGTTGGTATCCGAGCGTTGGTCTTAGAGAACCAGAATTTTGCATTAGTGTGTCTTATCGAGTTTGTTAGGAAGCATTAGTGAGTCTGGACTTCGACCGTGTTTACTTGAAAAATGATTGCTTAACAAATTTTGTTAGAAACTATATATTTTTAACATGTGAATATTATGTGATATATTAATCTCTTAACGCGTTTGATATTATGTGATAGATGTCTACCTCTAGAACAAGTCCCATTGACTCACCTAATAATAATGAAGAGTCAAATGTAAATTGGAATGATTCGTGGACTGATTCACAAGTTCCCGAAGAGGAACCGGAAGAAGAGTCGGAACCGGAAGAAGAATCGGAACCGGATGAAGAAATAGAACCGGTGAGGGAAATAATAAAACGGTTAAGTAAAAGAAAATCCTCAACCAACCGACCAAGGTTAATTATGGTCAATGGTGTTTCCGCCAAGGAAGCAAAATATTGGGAGGATTACCAATTCTCCGATTAATCGGATTCCGACGAGAATTTCGATGATGTTATAGAAATTACCCCAACTGAATTTAAAAAGGCAAAAGAAAATAATAAGGGAAAGGGCATAAAAATAGAGAAATCTAATTCCAACCCCGATGAACTTTATATGTATCGTCAACCCCCGAAGTCCTTAAGTTGTAACAATGACCCGGGAACCTCTAAACCACCAGGTTTTTCTAAACCAATGTGGAAAACGACGGTTCGTATTAGGGGAACATCTTATATCCCTAGAAACTTGGCAAAACGAACCAAAACCGAAGAAGAAGAAACAAGCGAGTCGGAATAAGATAGTTGTATTCGTGTGGTGTAATATATGTAATATAGTGTGCTTATGCTTTATGATATATGTAAAAATTGCTTGTATTAATAAGTATTTTTTTTATGAATCTAACTCTTGTCTATTTTACAGTATAAAAATACAAAATGGATAGACAACCCAATATTTTAAGAGACCTACCCGGAGACATGATTGATGAAATCTTGTCTAGAGTCGGTCAGAATTCTTCGGCATAACTATTTAAGGCGAGATCAGTTTGTAAGACATTCGAAGAACGTTCCAAGAATGCCTTGGTTTATAAAAGGCTTTCGTTCGAAAGATGGGGGATATCACATTGGGAAACCCATAAGTTACGATGTGTTTACTTTGACGCATATATTGCGGGGAACCCAAATGCTATTTTACGCAATGGGTTAAGAAATTATTTTGACTCAATATATCCGAATATTGGAAATCGTGATTTAGAAAAAGCGGCTAACATGCAACATAAAGAAGCATGTTATGCTTACGGATTAGTAATGTTCGCTTCTCACCAAAGTGAGAACAAGAACATCGGGCTACAACTATTAAACAAAATGTTCCCACAAGTGACGGAGTCGGTAATTGGGGTAAGAAATGAGGTTTTTAGATTGTTACGGGACTGTTGGACATTACGTAACCCTCGTCCCTTTGACGACGTTACAACACGCTGTCTTATCAACGGCCATAACGGTTATGTTCCACAAGACCAAGGATGGGAAGTAGTCCTAGTAAAACCAAAATGCATGACTTGTTTCTGGACGTATGAATTACGTGTCTTTATTGCCTTTGCTGAACGACTTGTGTACTAGCTAGAATTATCTTCACAACTATCTTGTATCAAAGTTATTGTGTGCTATATTTCATGCTTTATGTAAAATAAGCGGTATTGTAAGTTTGTAAAATATTGTATAAAAGTTTGAACGCGAAATATTATTATAATCAGTTTTTCATATAGAATTGTAGTAGTTGAATTGTATATTAGCTACTAAGTATGAACTTAACGAGTAGGTACTACCCGAATTTAAACTTATAAAATGCTAATATGAAGAAAAAGCTTTTATAAATGAGTTCATATTATGCTACGAAATACTATTAACTACTCTTAATATTCTGTATGATTAACTTGTTCCATTTGACTATTTTGAAGGAAATGGCACCGACTACTCGACACACCGTGAATATGAATGAAGAGGAATTCCGTACTTTTCTAGCTTCAAACACAGCCGCAGTACAGGATGCGCTACATACCAACAATAACCTTGGATCTAGCAGTACAGAAAATCGTGTAGGATGCACCTACAAAGAATTCACTGCCTGCAAACCTTTGGAATTTTATGGAACTGAAGGACCGATCGGATTGAAACGGTGGACCGAGAAGGTCGAATCGGTGTTTGCCATAAGTAAGTGTACTGAAGAGGACAAAGTGAAGTACGCTACACATACCTTCACAGGTTCTGCGTTAACATGGTGGAATACCTATCTAGAGCAAGTGGGACAAGACGATGCGTACGCACTACCGTGGTCAGCATTCAAGCACTTGATGAACGAGAAGTACCGTCCCAGAACCGAGGTCAATAAGCTCAAGACAGAACTTAGAGGGTTACGAACCCAAGGATTTGATATTACCACGTACGAAAGACGATTCACAGAATTGTGGTTATTGTGTCCGGGAGCATTCGAAGATGAGGAAGAGAAGATCGACGCGTTTGTGAAAGGATTACTGGAAAGAATCCAAGAAGATATAAGTTCACACGAAACCGCCTCCATACAACAGGCATGTAGAATGGCTCACAAACTAGTGAACCAGATTGAAGAAAGAATTAAAGAACAGACTGCTGAAGAGGCCAATGCGAAGCAAGTCAAAAGAAAGTGGGAGGAAAATGGTGATAAGAATCACCAATACAACAACAACAGCAATTACAACAATAATCGCAACAATTATCCCAACAATCGCAACATCAATCGCAACTACAACAAACGGCCCAACAACAACAACAACAAACAACAACAACAACAACAACAACAACAACAACAACAGCAGCAACTACAACAATCATCCCAACAACAATAATAACCACAACAACAACAACAACAACAATCAGAAGCAGCTATGCCAAAGGTGTGAAAAGTATCACTCGGGGTTCTGCACCAAATTTTGCAACAAGTGTAAAAGAAATGGTCATAGCGAGGCGAAGTGTGAGGTCTACAGACCAGGGGTTAATAGAACGAAAGGAACAAATGGTGTCGGAACGAGTAATGGCGGAGCAAGTAGTGTCGGAGCAAGTTATGCCAATGTAGTTTGTTATAAATGTGGAAAACCGGGCCACATTATTAGAAATTGCCCGAACCAGGAGAACAAGAATGGACAAGGCCGCGGAAGAGTTTTCAATATTAATGCGGCAGAGGCACAGGAAGACCTGGAGCTTGTTACGGGTACGTTTCTTATTGACAATAAATCTGCTTACGTTTTATTTGATTCGGGTGCGGATAGAAGCTATATGAGTAGAGATTTTTGTGCTAAATTAAATTGTCCATTGACGCCTTTGGATAGTAAATTTTTACTCGAATTAGCAAATGGTAAATTAATTTTAGCAGATAATATATGTCGGAATCGAGAAATTAAACTGGTTAGCGAAACATTTAAGATTGATTTGATACCAGTAGAGTTAGGGAGTTTTGATGTGATAATCGATATGGACTGGTTGAAAGAAGTGAAAGCAGAGATCGTTTGTTACAAAAATGCAATTCGCATTATACGAGAAAAAGGAAAACCCTTAATGGTGTACGGAGAAAAGGGCAACACGAAGCTACATCTTATTAGTAATTTGAAGGCACAAAAACTAATAAGAAAAGGTTGCTATGCTGTTCTAGCACACGTCGAGAAAGTACAAACTGAAGAAAAGAGCATCAATGATGTTCCCATTGCAAAAGAATTTCCCGATGTATTTCCGAAAGAATTACCGGGATTACCCCCACATCGATCCGTTGAATTTCAAATAGATCTTGTACCAGGAGCTGCACCAATAGCTCGTGCTCCTTACAGACTCGCACTCAGCGAGATGAAAGAACTGCAAAGCCAATTACAAGAACTTTTAGAGCATGGTTTCATTCGACCAAGCACATCACCGTGGGAAGCTCCTGTTTTGTTTGTCAAGAAGAAAGATGGTACATTCAGGTTGTGTATCGACTACCGAGAGTTGAACAAACTTACCATCAAGAACCGCTACCCACTACCGAGAATCGACGACTTATTTGATCAACTACAAAGCTCGTCTGTTTATTCAAAGATTGACTTACGTTCCGGGTATCATCAAATGCGGGTGAAAGAAGATGATATTCCAAAGACTGCTTTCAGAACACGTTACGGTCATTACGAGTTTATGGTCATGCCGTTTGGTTTAACTAATGCACCAGCTGTGTTCATGGACCTTATGAACCGAGTGTGTGGACCATACCTTGACAAGTTTGTCATTGTTTTCATTGATGACATACTTATTTACTCAAAGAATGACCAAGAACACGGTGAACATTTGAGAAAGGTGTTAGAAGTATTGAGGAAGGAAGAATTGTACGCTAAGTTTTCAAAGTGTGCATTTTGGTTGGAAGAAGTTCAATTCCTCGGTCACATAGTGAACAAAGAAGGTATTAAGGTGGATCCGGCAAAGATAGAAACTGTTGAAAAGTGGAAAACTCCGAAAACTCCGAAACACATACGCCAGTTTTTAGGACTAGCTGGTTACTATAGAAGGTTCATCCAAGACTTTTCCAGAATAGCAAAACCCTTGACTGCATTAACGCATAAAGGGAGGAAATTTGAATGGAATGATGAACAAGAGAAAGCGTTTCAGTTATTGAAGAAAAAGCTAACTACGGCACCTATATTGTCATTGCCTGAAGGGAATGATGATTTTGTGATTTATTGTGACGCATCAAAGCAAGGTCTCGGTTGTGTATTAATGCAACGAACGAAGGTGATTGCTTATGCGTCTAGACAATTGAAGATTCACGAACAAAATTATACGACGCATGATTTGGAATTAGGAGCGGTTGTTTTTGTATTAAAGACTTGGAGCACTACTTATATGGGGTCAAAAGTATTATATATACCGACCACAAAAGTCTTCAACACATATTTAATCAGAAACAACTGAATATGAGGCAGCGTAGGTGGATTGAATTATTAAATGATTACGACTTTGAGATTCGTTACCACCCGGGGAAGGCAAATGTGGTAGGCGATGCCTTGAGCAGGAAGGACAGAGAACCCATTCGAGTAAAATCTATGAATATAATGATTCATAATAACCTTACTACTCAAATAAAGGAGGCGCAACAAGTAGTTTTAAAAGAGGGAAATTTAAAGGATGAAATACCCAAAGGATCGGATAAGCATCTTAATATTCGGGAAGATGGAACCCGTTATAGGGCTGAAAGGATTTGGTACCAAAATTTGGAGATATGAGAGAAATGGTACTTAGAGAAGCTCATAAAACCAGATACTCAATACATCCTGGAATGGGGAAGATGTACAAGGATCTCAAGAAACATTTTTGGTGGCCGGGTATGAAAGCTGATGTTGCTAAATACGTAGGAGAATGTTTGACGTGTTCTAAGGTCAAAGCTGAGCATCAGAAACCATCAGGTCTACTTCAACAACCCGAAATCCCGGAATGGAAATGGGAAAACATTACCATGGATTTCATCACTAAATTGCCAAGGACTGCAAGTGGTTTTGATACTATTTGGGTAATAGTTGATCGTCTCACCAAATCAGCACACTTCCTGCCAATAAGAGAAGATGACAAGATGGAGAAGTTAGCACGACTGTATTTGAAGGAAGTCATCTCCAGACATGGAATACCAATCTCTATTATCTCTGATAGGGATGGCAGATTTATTTCAAGATTCTGGCAGACATTACAGCAAGCATTAGGAACTCGTCTAGACATGAGTACTACCTATCATCCACAAACTGATGGGCAGAGCGAAAGGATGATACAAATGCTTGAAGACATGCTACGAGCATGTGTTATTGATTTCGGAAACAGTTGGGATCGACATCTACCGTTAGCAGAATTTTTCTACAACAACAGCTACCATTCAAGCATTGAGATGGTGCCGTTTGAAGCACTTTATGGTAGAAAGTACAGGTCTCCGATTTGTTGGAGTGAAGTGGGGGATAGACAGATTACGGGTTCAGAGATTATACAAGAAACTACCGAGAAGATCATCCAAATTCAACAACGGTTGAAAACCGCCCAAAGTCGACAAAAGAGCTACGCTGAAATTAAAAGAAAAGATATAGAATTTGAAATTGGAGAGATGGTCATGCTTAAAGTTGCACCTTGGAAAGGCGTTGTTCGATTTGGTAAACGAGGGAAATTAAATCCAAGGTATATTGGACCATTCAAGATTATTGATCGTGTCGGACCAGTAGCTTACCGACTTGAGTTACCTCAACAACTCGCGGCTGTACATAACACTTTCCACGTCTCGAATTTGAAGAAATGTTTTGCTAAAAAAGATCTCACTATTCCGTTAGATGAAATCCAAATTAACGAAAAACTCCAATTCATCGAAGAACCCGTCGAAATAATGGATCGTGAGGTTAAAAGACTTAAGCAATACAAGATACCAATTGTTAAGGTTCGATGGAATGCTCGTAGAGGACCTGAGTTCACCTGGGAGCGTGAAGATCAGATGAAGAAGAAATACCGGCATCTATTTCCAGAAGATTATTCAACACCTTCAACAGCTTAAAATTTCGGGACGAAATTTATTTAACGGGTAGGAACTGTAGTGACCCGAACTTTTCCATGTTTATATATATTAATTGAGATTGATATTTACATGATTAAATGTTTCCAACATGTTAAGCAATCAAACTTGTTAAGACTTGATTAATTGAAATATGTTTCATATAGACAATTGATCACCCAAGTTGACCGGTGATTCACGAACATTAAAACTTGTAAAAACTATATGATGACATATATATGGATATATATATAGTTAACATGATACTATGATAAGTAAACATATCATTAAGTATATTAACAATGAACTACATATGTAAAAACAAGACTACTAACTAAATGATTTTTAAACGAGACATATATGTAATGATTGTCGTTGTAAAGACATTTAATGTATATATATCATATTAAGAGATATTCATACATGATAATATCATGATAATATAATAATTTAAAATCTCATTTGATATTATAAACATTGGGTTAACAACATTTAACAAGATCGTTAACCTAAAGGTTTCAAAACAACACTTACATGTAACGACTAACGATGACTTAACGACTCAGTTAAAATGTATATACATGTAGTGTTTTAATATGTATTTATATACTTTTGAAAGACTTCAATACACTTATAAAAATACTTCTACTTAACAAAAATGCTTACAATTACATCCTCGTTCAGTTTCATCAACAATTCTACTCGTAGGCACCCGTATTCCTACTCGTACAATACACAGATTTTAGATGTATGTACTATTGGTATATACACTCTAATGATCAGCTCTTAGCAGCCCATGTGAGTCACCTAATACATGTGGGAACCATCATTTGGCAACTAGCATGAAATATCTCATAAAATTACAAAAATATGAGTAATCATTCATGACTTATTTACATGAAAACAAAATTACATATCCTTTATATCTAATCCATACACCAACGACCAAAAACACCTACAAACACTTTCATTCTTCAATTTTCTTCATCTAATTGATCTCTCTCCAGTTCTATCTTCAAGTTCTAAGTGTTCTTCATAAATTCTACAAGTTCTAGTTACATAAAATCAAGAATACTTTCAAGTTTGCTAGCTCACTTCCAATCTTGTAAGGTGATCATCCAACCTCAAGAAATCTTTGTTTATTACAGTAGGTTATCATTCTAATACAAGGTAATAATCATATTCAAACTTTGGTTCAATTTCTATAACTATAACAATCTTATTTCAAGTGATGATCTTACTTGAACTTGTTTTCGTGTCATGATTCTGCTTCAAGAACTTCGAGCCATCCAAGGATCCGTTGAAGCTAGATCCATTTTTCTATTTTCCAGTAGGTTTATCCAAGGAACTTAAGGTAGTAATGATGTTCATAACATCATTCGATTCATACATATAAAGCTATCTTATTTGAAGGTTTAAACTTGTAATCACTAGAACATAGTTTAGTTAACTCTAAACTTGTTCGCAAACAAAAGTTAATCCTTCTAACTTGACTTTTAAAATCAACTAAACACATGTTCTATATCTATATGATATGCTAACTTAATGATTTAAAACCTGGAAACACGAAAAATACCGTAAAACCGGATTTACGCCGTCGTAGTAACACCGCGGGCTGTTTTGGGTTAGTTAATTAAAAACTATGATAAACTTTGATTTAAAAGTTGTTATTCTGAGAAAATGATTTTTATTATGAACATGAAACTATATCCAAAAATTATGGTTAAACTCAAAGTGGAAATATGTTTTCTAAAATGGTCATCTAGACGTCGTTCTTTCGACTGAAATGACTACCTTTACAAAAACGACTTGTAACTTATTTTTACGACTATAAACCTATACTTTTTCTGTTTAGATTCATAAAATAGAGTTCAATATGAAACCATAGCAATTTGATTCACTCAAAACGGATTTAAAATGAAGAAGTTATGGGTAAAACAAGATTGGATAATTTTTCTCATTTTAGCTACGTGAAAATTGGTAACAAATCTATTCCAACTATAACTTAATCAACTTGTATTGTATATTATGTAATCTTGAGATACCATAGACACGTATACAATGTTTCGACCTATCATGTCGACACATCTATATATATTTCGGAACAACCATAGACACTCTATATGTGAATGTTGGAGTTAGCTATACAGGGTTGAGGTTGATTCCAAAATATATATAGTTTGAGTTGTGATCAATACTGAGATACGTATACACTGGGTCGTGGATTGATTCAAGATAATATTTATCGATTTATTTCTGTACATCTAACTGTGGACAACTAGTTGTAGGTTACTAACGAGGACAGCTGACTTAATAAACTTAAAACATCAAAATATATTAAAAGTGTTGTAAATATATTTTGAACATACTTTGATATATATGTATATATTGTTATAGGTTCGTGAATCAACAGTGGCCAAGTCTTACTTCCCGACGAAGTAAAAATCTGTGAAAGTGAGTTATAGTCCCACTTTTAAAATCTAATATTTTTGGGATGAGAATACATGCAGGTTTTATAAATGATTTACAAAATAGACACAAGTACGTGAAACTACATTCTATGGTTGAATTATCAAAATCGAATATGCCCCTTTTTATTAAGTTTGGTAATCTAAGAATTAGGGAACAGACACCCTAATTGACGCGAATCCTAAAGATAGATCTATTGGGCCTAACAAACCCCATCCAAAGTACCGGATGCTTTAGTACTTAGAAATTTATATCATATCCGAAGGGTGTCCCGGAATGATGATGATATTCTTATATATGCATCTTGTTAATGTCGGTTACCAGGTGTTCACCATATGAATGACTTTTATCTCTATGTATGGGATGTGTATTGAAATATGAAATCTTGTGGTCTATTATTATGATTTGATATATATAGGTTAAACCTATAACTCACCAACATTTTTGTTGACGTTTTAAGCATGTTTATTCTCAGGTGATTATTAAGAGCTTCCGCTGTCGCATACTTAAATAAGGACGAGATTTGGAGTCCATGCTTGTATGATATTGTGTAAAAACTGCATTCAAGAAACTTATTTTGTTGTAACATATTTGTATTGTAAACCATTATGTAATGGTCGTGTGTAAACAGGATATTTTAGATTATCATTATTTGATAATCTACGTAAAGCTTTTTAAACCTTTATTGATGAAATAAAGGTTATGGTTTGTTTTAAAATGAATGCAGTCTTTGAAAAACGTCTCATATAGAGGTCAAAACCTCGCAACGAAATCAATTAATATGGAACGTTTTTAATCAATAAGAACGGGACATTTCAATTATATTACCGTAAGTCATGCTAAATTTCTAATGGAACGTGATGATGGTTCACAGACCTTACCCTCATCATGTGCCATGTTACATAACTCTTACATTCTACTTAACCTCTAAACATATCAAGAACATAATTATTTGATAGTTCTATCTTTCCCGGATATTCTGGTAATTTGACAAATCAAATCGTGCTATTACCTTTCCTTTCTGCATAGTATATTATGATCATTTGAAACTTCATACCAACGAATTCTGGACCATTATTCGCTTGACTTGAAGTCGGGAAGAGAAAACAAAAGCATGAAACTCCGAAAAAAAAGAAAATATACAGCCCGACAACAACGCAAAAATTACAAACCGTGTATATCAACGTGTATAGCAATATAAAGACACGGGAGAATTAAAAACACAATAACCCCAAAGTAATAATAGAAGAAAATAAATTCCTCTGGTGGCAGATGAAAAAGAAGAATGAAGGAAATGATAACCATGAGAATATCAAGAATCAGAACTGGATTTAACATTTTCAAAATCTTTTGGAAGTATGAATTAAGGAAGAAAGTAAAGGAGTTGTGAAAATAATGAAACGGGAGAAGTAAATTTATAGCAAAATATCAGACATAGCAATCGAGGCAGATGACCGCATTTAATTAAATAAGATCTAAATTCCTGAATTACCGAAGAATTAAATCTTATATAGATTACGAAGATTATCTTTAAATTCCTTGAATTCCGGAATTCAACAATGACTACGTCAAAAGTTAAGACGAATCTCTATTTTCTCATTTCACTATTTTGTGATAGCTTCACTCGTACTCTTCGAGCAATCGAATTGTTTTATCCATACTACTCTATGGTAATAAAACTCTAATTATCAACTCATATTCGTCATTAAAACATTTTTAGTGTTAGCCATGATGACATCGATCAAATTTCGGGACGAAATTTCTTTAACGGGTAGGTACTGTGACGACCCGGAAAATTTCGACTAATTTTAAATCAAACTCTCGATACGATTTAATATTTTCAACACGGTAAGCAAAGTCTGTAATGTTGTCTCAAAAATTTTGAACGGTGTCATATATTCAATTGACCTTCGATTATTCCCAACGATTCACGAACAATTAATTGTAAATAGATATGTGTGTATATATATAAATAATAACTGGAAATATAATATTATATGTTATTGTTATCAAAATTAATTATGTAAAATAAAATAAAATATTATATTATAATAATTATTTATTTAAAATATATCGATATATAATAAAAGTGTATTATATATATATATATATATATATATATATATATATATATATATATATATATATATATATATAATACGATTTCGAATTCATTTAATAAACAATTGTAGCACTCGAGGGTTATTTGAACAAATTGAATTCAAACTTAGATGATTTTAAGAATAAATGGTGACCCGAAAATGAGTTACATAATTTATAGACTTATAAAATATATATTTAGGAGATATTTGTTAAATTTTAGAATTTTTATAATTTACCCTGAACCTAGCGCGGACAGGTGATTTAATTTTTATTTAAAATAATTAATGACCAATCTTACACCATAATGATTAAAATAAATAAAGATATTTAATTTAAGAATTTGGGACTTTTTCGAGGACTTTTAGTGTGCCACAGATTTATCAACGGAGCACGAATTTCAGTCCGTAAAGGAAATAGTAGACGACGGCTAATATTATCACATGTTTTAATTTTAAAATTATATTTTAATTATTATTATATTAATATTATTATTCTAATCAATTATTGCAGAGATATTTTTGAATCTGTGATTGATTCTGCTTTTAACTCTTACTCTAAATTCATATCTAATTAATATATGTACATATGGATTTCTATTTTCTGTCGAAATCAAGGTCTCAACATCCAATCCAATTACTATTGATAATTGATGTTAATTGATTTCTGTTTTTGGATTCAATACTTTCCAATAGCTTTTTAGATTCTTCCACTTAAGTGCTAACACGAGAATATATTTAATCAAACTAAATTAATATTACTGTATGTTTCAGGACTATACATTAATTAGTTTATCTTTATATATTAACATATACATACATGAAATTATGAAGAAAAAGCAACTTCTTCTCCTTCCTTAACCAGTCGACTACCACAATCTCACGACACCACCTTCTTTCGGCTTCCACCTCTCAACCATCCATCACCACCCTACATCGGCTACCACAGCTACCACCACCACTGAGAAACACCTCCGGCCACCAACCTAAATCCACCACCCTCATGATAATTAATCATCACACTCACTAAATCGAAACCCACTTGTTGCTCGGTTTCGATCACCACCCATGAACACCCTCACCGTATCTCTCTCTCTCTCTCTTAATCTTAAATCACCACCTTCATCTCTCTCTCTCCTACTTCTTCATTATTCGTAAACTTCAAAACCACCACTTTTCTTATTCCATTATCATCATAATCGATCACCTTCACCAACCTAAACCAAAATTCACTTAAAATTTCTGCATCTGTTTTCTATTTTCTGTTCAAAATATCACCATCACCGTGAACTAAACCAAGCAACCCACCATGATCACCATAAACCGCCATCCTAAAATCCACCTTGTGTTTTCATTTTATTACTTGAATCACCAAAACAACACCATCCAACGTTACCATTTGAACCACCGTGAGCAACTTCACCTTCCACGGCCACCCTAACCGAGAGTCATCGCCACCCCCACCTTGATAACCCATCAACACCATCCCCGGAAATCATCACAGCCGTTGCTATCTGTGTTTTTACAATCGCCATCATCACCTACAATCAACTCCAATTCTCTCTCCCTTCTTTGTTCTCTCTCTCTCTCTATATATATATATATATATATATATATATACATATATATATATATATATATACATATATATATATACAAATATATATATACATATATATATATATACATATATATATATACATATATATATATACAAATATATATATATACATATATATATATATATACATATATATATATATATATACATATATATATATATATACATATATATATATATACATATATATATATATATATATATATATATATATCGTGTTTAATCACGGCTAGAACAACAAGAACCATCACCAACAACCGCTGCAACTTCTATAATTTGTTTTTCTTCTTCTTTTCGTGAATCATCATCTTCACCGAATTATCAAACCTCACAAACTATTCATCGATAATATTTTATTCTTAATCGAACGTGTGCACTGTATCTGTTTCAAACCAAAACACACATACACCATAGACGATTGTTACTTCGCTGTATTACCTCTGTGTCATCAGACAACAAAAACCTGCAAATAATTTGACTTCTCCAAATTCCTTTCCTTTAAAAGTGATACGTTCAACAGGCCAAGATTAAATAATCCAATGATGTGGGCTTGATAGCACATAAAACTCAACGAATGATGATGATAATTAGTGGAGGAATCGAGCTGTATATTTTCCTTTTTGTAACCCCACACGTTTTCTTTTGATTAGGTATAGATATTTTATATTTGGCATTAATATTATTTATATCTAAAATAATATTTTGATATTTATCACAAAACAAAATCGAATGGTTTTAAAGATATGTTTGTAATTTATATCAGAAAAACTGGATAGCTCAGCTGGTTAGGAGTGTTGTGGTGTAAGTTAGAGGTCGCGAGTTCGAGTCCCGTCCCAGGCATTTTATTTCTTTTTAATGCTTCTAAGGTATTATGTGGTATTATTATTATTATTATTATTATTATTATTATTATTATTATTATTATTATTATTATTATTATTATTATTATTATCTTTATTATTATTATTATTAATTCTATTGTTATTATGGTTAAGATTAACTATATAAGATGATTAATTGTTAATATATAAGTATGATTATTATTGTTATTATTAATGTAGTAGAAATTATTATTATTATTATTTTTATCATTATTATTATTACTTTTATCATTAACATTATTATTAAGATTATTATAAATATTATGATTTTTGTAAATATCGTCATTAATATTAATATTATTATCATTAACATTATTAATATTAATATTATTATCATTATTATTATCATTATTAGTAAACTATTATTATTATAGTTATTATAGTTATTATTATTATTATTATTATTATTATTATTATTATTATTATTATTATTATCATTACTAAAATTATTAAAAATTATCATTTTTATTAATTATCAATTTTATTATTATTAAAAACTATCATTATTATTATCATTACTAATATTATCATTTTTATCATTATTATTATTATTTAGATTATTATTAAGTATTACCATTATTACTATAAGTATTATTATTATTATCATTATCTTTATAAAACATGACTCTTTTATTATTATTAACTCTATTACTATACGTACAACTTATATATATATATATATATATATATATATATATATATATATATATATATATATATATATATATATATATATATATATTATAAGACATTTATATATATATATATATATATGTATATATATATATATGTATATATATATATATATGTATATATATATATATCTATGTATATATATATATGTATATATATATATATATATATATATATATATATGTGTATATATATATATATAATGTCTTATAAATATAAATATTTTATAAAGAAGTATATATATATATATATATGAAAAATATTATTATTAATATATTATAAAGATATAAATCTTAATGCGTTATAAAATATATACTATTCAATATTATTATATGTGTTAATATTGTTTGATATATAAATAATTGATATAGGTTCGTGAATCCGAGGCCAACTCTGCATTGTTCCGTTCCGTCATATGCATATTTTTACTACAAAATATCGTATCGTGAGTTTCATTTGCTCCCTTTTTAAATGCTTTTGTAATATATATTTTTGGGACTGAGAATACATGCGCTGTTTTATAAATGTTTTACAAAATTGACACAAGTATGCGAAACTACATTCTATGGTTGGATTATTAAACCGAATATCGCCCCTTCAAGTCTGGTAACCTAAGAATTAGGGAAATGGCCCATAATTGACGCGAATCCTAAAGATAGATCTATGGGCCTAACAAATCCCATTCTGGAATTTGAAATGATTTAGTACTTCGATTAAATGGTGATTGCGATTGCCAGTATATGGCATACTTGCGAGTATGCGGGGAATATTCTATATGCATTATGTTAATGTCGGTTACCAGGTGTTCATCATACGAATGATTTTTATACACTTGCGAGTATAATGTTATTTATGAAAAATGAAATCTTGTGGTCTATAAAAATTATGGAAATGATTGATTACGATAAACCTATGAACTCACCAACCTTTTGGTTGACACTTTAAAGCATGTTTATTCTCAGGTATGAAAGAAATATTCCGCTGTGCATTTGCTCATTTTAAAGATATTACATGGAGTCGTTCATGGCATATTTAGGACAGTACCTCGTAATGGGACCAAATGTTGATGATTTCGTCCAGATGGATTAGGACGGGTCACTTCATGTGGTATCAGAGCGGTGGTCTTAGCGAACTAGGTCTTGCATTAGTGTGTCTAACTGATAGTTATTAGGATACATTAGTGATTCTGGACTTCGACCATAACTGCATGTCAAAAGTTTTGCTTATCATTTCTTGTCGGAATTTACCTGCTTATCATTCTTAGGGAATTACCTGCTTATAATTCTTAGTCTAGACACGTTTTACTGCATCAACTGCATGAATAGTGTATAGACAAAATTCATATCTTAGCGTATCTATTACCTTTCATACCTTAAAGGCTGTACACGCGACGACATCGCACCTTCATACCTTAAATCACAATTAACAATCCTTCATTGTTCGCAAAGTGAACTCCATCAAAAGTCCCACATACGCCTCTAAGCCTAGACATATGCCACTCCGCTTGATCAGTCGTGCATCTCAATCGAGATCGTCTGACTTTTCACCCAACGAACCTTTATCAACAATTGCTCGCTCTCATGGAGAAGAGTGATCAATCCGACACAATAATTGCGTTAACCGCAATATCCACACTTCATCATGACCTTCGGCCCAACCGACCATTAAGTACATCACCGGCTCGCGGTCATCTTTAATCGCCTATTACTTGGGAGCTACAACATTCGCTCATCTGTCATTTCATAAGAAGTATTCACCGCAATGCTCTTAAACTTCGACTTTCGCAACCGTCGAATTACCATCACCCGTCGATCACTTTTGTAATCTCCGCTGCTTCCAAAGACATCTCAAGGACACCCTAAGCACAAAACAATCACACCATCACCGGAGTTGAACATTGCACTAGCAGGTATAAGAAGGCACCTGACGTCGTGTCATGCAAACTCCCTCCATAATCTGCCGAATCCTAGAAACTCGGTCTTTGGGTCCCATACACCCGATGTCACCTACCTCTCCACAAATATGACCCTAAGTCATACCTTCCCAAAAACCTTACGGTTGATTGTCACAACGAAAATTTCTACCGATCTCACGCTACCCGTAATTTCCACAAGGCCAAATGATATAGCCTAACAAAAACTTTCGTCTAACGCTAAGAGGTGCTTGGAACACCAAGTCTTACACCCTTCCACACATTGACACAACCACTACTATTAGGGATATTCCGTTAGGAATGTTACCCTATAATCCACAACACACTAACACAATCATCGTCATACGGGTCCCACTCACATGAGTTTAACAACCCAAAGACTCCTCGACTTGCCAATTCTAAGGCTAATCACAACTAGGACCCTAACACGATTCTCAAACCACACACTCTACCGAGTATAACTCAAAACTACAATCATTAGACTTGTCGCGTTCCGTTAAGGAATTCAAGTCTTCGTCGCACGCACGCACACCACTATGGGTTATCCTAGTTACGATGGGTAACCACATCCAATGACGATCTCAATAATGCACCCACTACGTAGGGTGACTAAAAATGCGCCGAACTCGTGAGTTGGCTCACTCACTTAACTAACTGAATCCACCGTAACAATTTCTGACCCACAACAAATCCGATGTGACAACAAGCGCATCACCCGAGACCACTATATCCTAGGAACCAATAAAAGTTTCCTAACTCGTCCCTATTCTACTCCAACCATGCCACGTTTCGTCCGCTCAGTACTCGTCATGTCATGCTTGATGTCAAGATACACTTTTGTAATAATGGTGATCAGTCACTATTACAATTGCGTACCTTACCATTTCCACATGGTCAGGCAAAGTACTTTACCCGAACTGACGCAACATTCACACAAGATAACACGCGATAACTCCTAGTGCCTGAATGACCAAAGTCCTTACCGTGAACTCGATCACTCAAACTGCCAAACATGCGAATCTCTCCAATAGACTCGTCTCTAGGACACCACAACATTAGATACCTGTATATATATACACCTATATACAATATAATAATAAATGTACACAAGTACACCGCAATAACAAGTCAACCTACAACCTAGCTGACTATCACTAAAACAACGTCGAAGCTCGCATACTTACATTAGGCACTAGCTATCTAAGGCACTAATTTACACACGAAATAAGGCCCCACATAATCACACTTTGAACAACACAAGTCCTAGTTAGTCACCTACTCTAAGGCACTAACAAATCTCAATCCGACCCGTATTCCTACAAGTCCTGCAAATAACGCACAACCGCCAATAAGTCTAAGACTAGGCACCTATTCCAAGGTCACCTAATTCCCTTAGACTATGCTTTGATACCACTTATAACGACTCAACCCGTTATCCAACCGAATACGCAGCAATTTATATATATATATATATATATATATATATATATATATATATATATATATATATATATATATATATGACAGATGGGTGAGCGGCGCGCTCCACTGCTTGTGCACGACGCGCACAAGGCCTGGTCAGCTTCTGTCCGAAATTTCCAATTTTAAATTAAAGATCTCCCACTTCCCGACACTTTTAGATGAAACGCTTTTCACATCACATTATAATAAACAAGACTAACATGTTCCAATAATAAAACGAGTTTTACGACACCGGGCCCACATCGACCGTTTTACGACTTTCGTACAAAATACAAGTTTCAATCCCAATTTACATTTAGACGAGTTAGGACTATATAACCCAACCCGATACCAAGAGCATAATCCTGGGGACTACCAAATCCCCAATCCGCGTCCGCATATCCAAAAGCTACCCATCGAGCCCAAGCGCTCCTACGCAACTAGTCTAACAACTAGCTAGCCTCATAACACAATACCTGTAAAAAGGTAAACAACGAGAGGGGTAAGCTAACGCTTAGTGAGTGAAATAAGTATACACATACATATATAACCTACTTACTTGCAATCACTTACACAATTTACCTCATACACGCTAGCATTTAATATAGCATACCATCGCAAAGTATAATGCTAAACCTCCGATAACACAAGCTAGCACAACAATAGCATATAACGCGGACGATATAATATGCTACACTACATCACATAACCATGGTTATCCAATCATACAAAGGAAATGATTCTCGCGAATGAACCGTTAGCCATGTAGACGCCACTAGTATGCATTACTAGTCCCTTGGATGGTATTGCATACCCGAACTTAAAACCCACCCGTCACGTGAAATGTGGTATCGCATACCCGAACTTAAAACCCACACTTCACGCCCATACACACATATAATGATGAGGTATCGCATACCCGAACTTTAAACCCTCATCCCATGCCAACACGATGGGGTATCGCATACCCGAACTTAAAACCCACATCGCATTTCGCACAAGTAAATACATTACATACACACATGTATAATTATTCCACTCACCTTGGGATGCCCGCAAAAGTCATGTATAACATGATCTCCGTCCTCAAATCCGAGCAAGTAACCACCTATATCACACATAGGTACAATATACACACAAATAGCCATTCTCTAAAGGAGAACCCGGCACAAACATCCCATAGTCGAGGGATCTCACCTTGCTCATTTGACCCCGCCTATTTATCTCCTAATGAGCTCAACCCAAATGTCACTACGGGTGGAAATTCCGACCCATCAAACAAGTACAATTTAACCTAAATTATACTTGTCACCATTTAAACCAACCTAGGTCTTAACACTAAATTACTACTTAGGTAGTAATCATTTCAAACACTATTTAACACTTAACAAAAGTGCTTATCATTCAATTAATTCAAAATTAGTGTCATAACCAAATTCGACCCAATTCAATTCACCCATTTTGTCATAAGTCCCGAAAATGCCCAAAATCACTAACGGATAGTGATTTTATTTTCAAAACACGAATTAACTCCTAAATCAAGTATTTAAACACTTGATTCACCAAAACTTGACTCAAAACTCATTCCGACCCCAAACCAAGTCAACACCCATTTTGACTAGCAAACTTGTTCTTTAAGAACATCAAAACACTAACACATTATAATCTAGTGATTTAACACCCAAACCATGACAAATACTTCCAAATTCGTCATCAAACCCTAAACCTACAATAATCGGGTTTACTTACACTAGCAATACAACAAAAAACCCCCAATTTCATGACAAATGGGGTTTAGAACCCCAACAAGCTCAAACCCTAAACATAAACAAGAATCTTACAATTAAATTCGGAGTTAGGGCTTACCAACATTACCAAAACATAGTCAAGAATGAGATGAACAACTTTAACACCCAAGCTTTTGATCGATTCAAGCTTCTTCTTCTCCAAAACCCCAAATCTCTCTTTAGAACTCTCTCTCTCTCTCTCTCTCTCTCTCTCTTAGATAGATGAGAGTGTCTGTGGATGTGAAAGTGCTCCAAAATTGGATCCAAGTCTGATAATAAGGCTACAGATCCGTCCTCAAGTGAAAAGACCAAAAAGTCCCTCATTTAACTAAAAATAGAAAACGCAGAAAACTGTCCCAGGTGGGGTGCGCGGCGCGCACCCTTGAATGTGCGCGGCGCGCACAAGGGTCTAAACATATTCTGAAGTTCAGGGACTGATTCTAACAAATCCTGATTTTGATGTAAATTCTGAAAATGCACAAGTGTTAGGTAGACCTTTTGTGGCGCTTTCTGATGCACACATTTACTGACACTTTCAGGAACATTTTCTGATGTACAAAATTTAAGATCTTACAATAAGACAAAGAGTGCTTATATTCCATGCATTAAGTTTTTCTGTCTCTTTATTCATGATGCTATAATTACTTGCAGAAATGCAAATATTTTTATACCAGGTACATAGGGAATGCCGATGGTTAGATTTGGGGAAGTAAAGATGAATACCCTGGTGATCTCTGACAATCAATTCACTGCGCCAATCCCGAATTGGTTAGTGAGGATAGCTAATCCACAAGATGCTCAAATGCATACTTATTTTGAGGCAGTAGGTATACCACTTTCGAACCCAGTACACGAAGTACAAGTTGAACCAGCCGTGGTTCAAGCCCCAGAGGTCGTAGAGGAACCTATACACTCGGACCAGCTAATCCTCCACTTAGCATAAACCTAAAACACCCTAGGGTAGCTTGAAAAGCTCAACCCGTGAGGATCAGGGAACCCAGTCCACCTAGGATTGAACCAACCCTTTCCACAACACCTGAGGGCAGAGACACCGATTCATCAGCAACCGAATCATCTCCTGGACGAACACAGAAGAGAACATGATATATGCCCGATGATATGATTCAGACTCCGCCAACCTAACGAGTAACTAGATCTAGCACTTCAACTCCTATCGTCCGCTAAACAGTTACTCCAACCACTAGTGCTACGGACCAAGACCTAGAACCTGTTAGGTCACCCTCACCCATCTCCGTACCACACCCAATAATAACAGTAAACCTTACACTAAATGAAGCGCAAGCTTCGGTAGGCAAGAGAGCTGAAAGCACGGATGGTGAAAAGACCAAGCAGCCCATCCAACTTAATCAGAACTGATATGCCCGAATCTGTTTATTTATGCGGTGTCGTTAGGTCGCAAAACATCAATTCAGGATATCAACTAAAGAAGTTGATTGTTTAATTTATACATGCTGGGCCTAAATCTATTATTCCTTCCTATGGGTTAGCAAGGGCAAATAAGACCTAGGGTCGTTCCTTGAGCGGTCGAAATTGAAACGGAGCTTATTTAGATAATTCAGTAATTAAGATTTTGTTTGTACACAATTCAATATCCAAGACTAGTGGCCAGGTACACCTTGTGTGGAGAGGTAGGATCCTTTTGGTCCCAATAAATTGGCGACTGTTTGGAAAATCCAACAATCAAGTCCAACCGGTTTATTCAAGACACCACTTTATCCGGAATATCAAATTGTGTAAAGGCTATAGTTGGGTTGATTTGATTTATAATTGTATTTAAAATATTAAAGCAATATAATTAAAATAAGCTAGCTAGCATGCAACAACCAAGGACAATGAAGACGTGGTTCACCATGATTTAAGATAACGTAGTGTCAGGATGATTGCGAGACACTCATTGGATAGATATACCTTGGTGTAAACACTAGATTCCCTACTAATTGATTTCTCAATTAGCATGTCACGAGGAACTAGGCTATCGTGATTCTGATCGGATGGACTATGCTCGACTCCCGACGTCGTATCCGGTTTAAGAATATAAGCGGTCCATCTTGGATGCAATGCATACCTTGGGTGCACAAATAAAGTAGCATAGCCTTATATAGATAATATCCAACCTTTCTTATCTCCTTAGTGTATCACCCAAGTGAGTGGATATGATTGTGTTCCGAATTCCTTTCTGTCAATGGTTTGGTAAAATTTAAGGGTTTGTAGACAAATTAGAACATCTGATAGTTCTAAGTCATCCTTAAAGATTTATAAGCTTAGTTTGTATTGTAGTGCGTTAAACTCCCATTTATGACTTAAACTAGCCCTTACTTAAATCTACCCAATAAATCCCTTAGTTATCCACCATGTACTAGACTTATAGTAGTTTCATAGCTTCTAACCTTCGCGATGCTCAAGTGGTCCTATAGTACATCAACATTGTACTCTACTGTTGCAACAGTATTTCCTCGAGTCTTATACTCTTGACCAATGTCTTGATCTGGTCCTATGGTAATTCTCCATGTACTTTATAGTATTTCCGATGGGTTCATACCTTGACCAATGTATAAATACAGACAATTAATTACCTTATAATTGTCGACTTTATAAAAGGTTTCAATCACATTTATTGGTGGAAGGACGATAATAATGAGGTTTAATATCATAGATAGAAAGCGAGTACGAAACGATAATCATCCCCTAACTATCATTATTAAATCATTGCAAACAATCAAGCAATTACTCACACATCATGGCAACAAGTATTTCTAATATTAATAAATCACAAACATCGAACAAGAATATTATAATTAATTAATAAAAGAAAGGATAGATGTTACCGAATAATGTCGACATAATAACACTTGTATTTCTTCCTAATATCCATAGCGTTACAATGCTTGATAGCTTCTACTACTAACTACATACTAATCTCCTATTGATCACTAGAGAGTGACAATAGAGAGATAATTATTTTTCCTAATCTCTGTACTTTTCTCTCTCTAGAATCTAGAGAGAGAAAGTAGAGAGAACTAATCTCCTACTGATCACTAGAGAGCGACAATAAAGAAACATTTAGAGAGAGAAGTGAAGAAGGTGTGTGTTGGAATGAATGACAAAGACCCTTTAAATAAGCTTGAAATTTCCCTGCAAACGGCTGGCAGGCAGTTTGGCATGCCGTTTGCAGGACCCGTTTGACCAGGCAGCCCGTTTACCATGCCCATTTGCCTTGGGCATGTGGCAGGCCATTTGCCATACTAGCAGGCCATTTGGCAGCCCGTTTAGCAGGTCGTTTGGCTTGCTAATTCACTGGATCGTAACTTGATTTCTTGTCTTTCACCGTTTTCGCTCTAGAATCTTCGTTTTAGCTCTGTTTCTGACGATTTCTGCGCCCATGCGTTCGTAATTAAATATCCTACAACATGAGATTAAGTAAATAAACTTTTCAAAAAATTATAAAATAAGTTATTTAAACACGAGTTAATCGTCTTAGTCGGTTTTGCTCGTTTTTCCTCGTTTTTAGTGATTCTTGAAACATGGCCTTCGTAATGAAATAATCTACCAAATGAAGCAACTAAATGCTTATTTAGATGATAAAGTCAATTACTTTATCATAATTGGGGCTAATATCAGGGGTAAAAACGTGATTATTTAGCTGATATCAAGGACTTAATAATAAATCCTACTAAGCAAGGTGCTTCGGCATCTCAAAAGGAAGTAAAGTCTTCCTCTACAGTAAAGTCTGCGATGACTCAATTAATTGAGGAAACTCAATCATTGAAGTCCAGAACGGCTGAAGGGGAGCTGAAAAATCTTGAAAAGGCACCCTGCGTATCGGCTGGAAATCCTCTTGATATACTTCATCCTCGTGATGTCGTATTGCCTCAAAGTACAACAGGTCCTGGAGGTTCGGCCTATCTTAATGAGGGAGATCTTCCACGTCTCATGGAAACGAGTCAACATGATAATCCTTCAGGATATTTATCAGACTTCCAGTAGATTGTTCCTTTGGTTCAAGAAATTGATCCATTGGTTCAAACCACTTCTCTTCTGAATTCTGAATATCAAGATCTGGGGGATGAGTCCTTAACTGAAAGAGATGTGCCACCTCATGGTACATTAATGACTTTAGGAGTCGGAGATATTCATATCTCTGTGAGAGCTAAACCTACGGGTAGTTCTGCTACTTTTTCAGAGTCCCATGAGACCAAAGTCATGGAGGCGGATGATTTAAAAGAATCTTCGACGACGACAACTCCTATTGTTGTCCAACCTCCATCAGAAGGGGATATCACGAATCTGACTAGTAGTATGTATAGCCCTACATATAAGAATAATACCGCATAATTATACTTACCCGCCCTCATGGAAAATCAATCAATTCCACCGACATTTCCTTTAACAGATGCTGCTGGTGCTGCTGGTCTTGGTTACACCATTATTTCACGAACTGGGTCACCTTCTCGGATTTCAAATATATATGGGTTCAGATATCTCTCTGATAATGAAGTGGAGGAGCTATATCTTGCTGAATTTGCCGAACGGACTGATCTGGATGAAGTTCGTGACACAATGATGATTTATCTTGAACAAGCAAAAGTAGTATTTCCTCTATCTCCATGTAAGTTACCTGGACCAATCCATATGCCATATCATGATGATTTCGGTCCCGATAATTGTCATGAGGGGAGAATAGACATGGATATGAGTCTGGTGCTTTCCAACGCTCAACGTATGAAGTTGGCTCATCTAGTCAATGGAGAAATGATGACGTAGTTAATATTTTCGATTCTTCTGAAAGTGATGAAGTTGAGGAAATTCAAAGATTAGAGAGAAGGTGACTAAGGAACATTGATGATTATGGATACGACTGAACAAACTGAGGACAAGTCAGCTCCAGAGGACAATCAAAACTTTGATAATATCGAAGATATTTTGAGGGGGACGAGTGTTGCAAACGAATTTAATGAACATCAATTTGTCAACATGACATCTCCAACCGATGAATTTGGGATACATTTTGAGCATGAGATTTTCTTAAACGGTGAAGTAGATACTACGACTCCTCCTGACCTTAATGTTCCTTTCCAAATTTCAGAAATTATCCTTGAACGTGATGTTGATTATCAACTTGATGAGGAAGAGGAGAAGATGATTCGTCATTCACCATTCATTGAACAACAAACTTACAAGATTTATGGTGATTCTGATCTCGTCCTTGCAGCCTCAATGAGTGTTCTTGGTGCATGGAAATATCATAAAAAACCAGAATACCTCAAAGCTTATCTGAATGTTCGCAACAAATTTAAATTGAAGAATGAAGAGAAACTTCAAGAACAACGAAATTCAGAAATCAAAAGCATAAACAAAATCTTGAAGATCAACAAGGATAGAGTGAAGATGCCACTTTTCTGTATGACAAGAATGGATGACGAGGACTATCAGTTCTCAGAGGAGGATTTCGACAAGCTAAAGATGGATGACATTATCTACATTTATAATTACTTAATTGACCTGGATGAATCTACAACAATTTATCATGCTACTGCAATGAAGGAATTCTACAGATTTATTCTTGACTCTATGAGATGGATGTCGGTTCATGATTTTCAGATGGGGTTGTAATCCGGACATACAAAGATTGGAATCAAACCACCAAATCAAGTGATTGAAGAGCTTATACATGTCCTTACTTGAAGTAAGTGACTATCCGTATGGGTTTGTGTTTGTCAATTCTCACTACATAAAGGTCTTCATAAGAGTTTCAGATTTCAGAAGATACTCGAACGGAACGTTTATGTAGGCTTTCAAATACTTAAGATGGAGACTAATCAACAAATACTATTCAACAGAAGATAATGAGATTGTCAAATACATTCTCAAAAGATTGAAGAATCGTCTTAAAACAAGAGTGAATATAAGAAGATATGAGAGTCTCAGAGGATTTAAATCCAAAGTTCATTTTAGAGGAACAAAGTTCCTTTAGATAATTCTCAATAGGATTACATTGTAATTTTCACATTTAACACTAAGGGGGGAGATTGTTAGGACCCCGAAGTATGTATAGTGTTAATGTGAAACATGCTTATTAGAAGGTTCCTTAGAAGAGGGCTATATAAGGAACCTAAGTAGTCCTAATTAGATAGCCATTGCATTGTAAACTAGTTTAAGAAGCTGTGGAATGTAAATATACCGATTCTCTCTAATACCGAATCTGTTCTTACCTTACAGAGTCTCACTTAATATCATCACATCTTCTAATCTCACTATGATCTGACCTATCATTCAACATAACAAGTACAAGGTTCAAGCCTTCAATCAAAATCAATCTTCCAAAATCGAACATACGATTACCCAAAAGCTTCATAACCAGAATCAAGAGCACTACGTACAGAACCAAGAAAAATTTGGCCTTATGGAAAACAAGACCTTAAGAAACCCATTTTTATATTTTAATAACGGGAAAACTAGCTAAGTTTTTACACAAAACAAGTTTTCTAGAAATTTTGGGTTTTAAGGTTATGTGCTTTCAAAGCCATCCTGGTTTTGGGACAGCGGCACGGATAATTGTTACCCCGGTATATTATCTAGGATAAACTACTTCCTGGTTCGAAAGTGATGAGATAACAATTGTCTTGGGCTCAAAAGGCAGTGTGCATAAAAGCTATCTCGGTTGTGGACGGCCGTACGGGTAGCTACTTTCTCGGTATATCACCTAAGTGAACTACCTTCCGGTTCGAAGGCAATGAGAAAGTAACTACCTTGGGTGTAAATTTTTTGGGGGGTCTATTGCAATACACCTGAAAGACTTTACTTCCAAGCAATGGTCTTTTAAAACTCAACTTAACTTGTAAGATTTTACTTACAAGTTTCGAAAGACTTTACTTCCTAAGAACAACATGGGAGGACTCGATTCTCCCGGAAGTGTTTAAACACTTGGTTAATTTTATTTAAGGTCCTTGGACCCCGCTTCCCATGCATCTAGCTTTTATGCTAGTTTTAAGACAATGTAGAAAGCATATACTACATTCCCGTATTTTAAAGGGTACCACTGCTTTGACCATGGCGTGTGTTGTCTAGCAACACTAGCACGAAGCCATTGCTCTTCATCAAAAAGACAACACATGTTGAAGCTCGAGGCTTCTCTTCCCATGGTACGATACATCGGTGTAATACATCGTGAAATGATGCATCCACCAATGTCAGTATGAAATGATGTGGATTAGGAAGTCTCTCACACCAAGTGTAACACCCCACCAAAATTGCCATTGACGCGGATGTTAACTCTGGTCCTAGTGCTTGGCTTGACCTCTAAGCAACAACAAAGTACTAGCGAGAGCAATAAGTACCTGAGAATAAACATGCTAAAGCGTCAATACAAAGGTTGGTGAGTTCATAGGTTTTTGTACAACGTATAAAATTTACAAAAGTTTCATAGTTTCAAACAGTTTGAAATAGTTTAAAACAGTAACACAAATATTAAATTTTCGAGTCCATAAATGGTTTGATAGTAAAACATATCACAAGATCTCAACTTCATAAACAGTTTAGAAGTAATAGGATCTCAAGCTTTCAAGTACAAAAATAAGATCGTAGTTCGTAACATATCAAGTTTATAAACAGTTCCACGGTTTATAAGATTTCACAGTTATCAAATTCATAAGCGGTTTCCATACAATTTCGAAGTGTATATGTTTCATGAGCACTCGGTAACAATGCTTAACACCACATGTAGTATCCTACATGATTTCCTTTACCCTATATTGGACTATACATTATGCTAGATGTATTGTGTCGAAGTAACTAGCACCACAGTTAAGGTAGGGTGAGGTTGTCAAACCTAACAGATCTGTTCTAGTGATTCGCGCTTACAAGTCACTGTAATTAATACTACCGAGTTAAGGGCTTTTTAGCATAAAACTCACATATAACAAACTTTGAAATGCATAAAGTGTTATTTAATAATAAGAATATGTTATAAAACAAATTTTATAAATAAAGCGTAGTAAAATAGTGCACATGCTTTGGAAAACATAAAACATGTCTTACAACATTAAGCATGTATTCTCACCCAAAAATGATTATAAAACGAATAAAAAGGGGCTTCGAACTCACAATCGATGCAACACGGTGCGAAGCTCGGAAAGTGCGGTTTAGATAGTTTACGGTGATCCGGGCTTGAGACCTAATGAATATTATGAGGTCAGAGGTCATACTATTTATTATAGTATTTAGGTTAGGTCTAAGATCAGTTCTCAAGTGATTTTAAATGTCCATTTCGATTCTCGGTTTCAAAGATTATATAGTTCATAGTTTAAATGTTGACTGTTTTGACTAATTTTACTGTCACTTTAACCTAGGTGTTTCTTTCAATCTAGACATCCAATTAAGGTGAGATTACCACCTCTGGAAAGCTTATTGAGTATATTTTCCAGCCATGTAAGGTTAACTTCTAGACTCAAAATAAAAGTTGGTCAAAAGTTCACCCTTTTACAAGTTTGCAAAACTGCTTAGATTTACACTATAAGCTTCTATGCAAATTTAAAAATAGCAAAATACATTTGTTTGACTCAAGACTTTTACAGAGGATTTAGGACAAATAAAAGTATTCATTTTCAAAAGGAATCACCTCCAGGTCTTCATTAATCGAGTTTTTAGAGATAAGATTTTACACCAAAATTTGATTACAACAAAATCTTATGTCAACTTGTTAGAACTATTTCTCAATGATTCCTCAATTGTTTTTGGTGTTTAACTTGCCATTTTTTCCTTATTATGTCTAGTTTCCAAATCAAAAGCTTATATTTAAAGATCTATCTTATAATTTGATTTTTGCATAATTTTTGGACTCTTGGTCAGATTGTTTCAAATCTGGACCTTGGGTCACCAAATAAAAATGAAAAATACATCTTTCTTTGAGAAAAATCACGAAAACTTTACAGAGGGTCAAGAACAAATAAATGAACAGGATTAAATTTATAAAGCTCGAATCTAAAGTCTAAGTTGGTTTTTAAGTCATGAACTTCAAGTAGAAAGTTTGGACAGCTTCAAGATAAAACTGTTTTATGTTTTTAACCACTTCAGTTCTTAGTTAGGTTTATTTTAAGTCATTGGACATGTAGGAAACTTAAGGTTACTGATATAATATCAAGATCAATAATAGCCATGTAATCATCATTGAGTGATTAAGCACACTAGATCAAGCTTTTAATCCTTAACAATTCTTGTGGATGACTAGTATGGGTGTTTAGATTATTGTAAAGATATGTACCTTGAAGTAAATGGTTGTTCAAGTGAAAGAAGATGATGAAGATGAAGGTTTAGATCTGCAATTGAAGTGTGAGAGAGTGAAAGATGATCAAGTGAGTGAAGAAGAGAAGAAGTGAGGGGTTTATATAGGGGAGGTGGGTGGCGAAGTGGCACAGGGAGAAGAAGAGAGGAGATGATTCATGTATTATTCATTTAATGCTCATGCAATCCATGCAAGATTGTTTAATATCTTGATGACATGATGATGAGTTATGCATGAAAGGATTGCCTTGTAGAAGAAGCTTGCTTGGTGATGATGAGGTGGTGGTGGCGCATGGAGAGGAGAAAGGAGAAAAGGAGAGGATGACTAGCCATGGCTCATTAATGTTCCATGAAATTTCATGCATTAATGTCTAATATCTATTAGACAAGGTGGTGATAAGTTTGCATGGTTGCTTGGAGAGGAAGGGTGATGGTGGCGATTTTGGTGGTGTAAGGTGGAAGCCACTTTTGGTTGATTTTTTCCTTAGTAATTTACATGTGTTTAGTGCAAGTATTTAGGGTATGGCTTGAGGTATTACTTATGTGATCAAGGCTTAGATAATAAGCTTACATGAGGTCTTATTTAAGGTAGATTAAGGTTGGATTAAATAGAAGTAATGGCTAAGTACAAGTTGATGAAGTCTAGGTGTGAGAGCAAAAACGTCTTAACTTATGATCTAATGTCCAAGTGAATTAGTTACAAGTCTTTAATCTAAATACTTGATTAATAAGTGACTCATTAAGTTATTATATATAAGGGTATAGATTTAAAAAAAGAAATAAAAAATAATAATAAGTAAAGGTTTCAAGACATTGTGCAAATGTGCAAGACAACTCTTGTTTGAACAAGACTTAATTGTAACCTTAAAGTCTTACAATTCCTAAAAACAAACCAAGATCTAGTTCATCAAATTTACTAGTCAAGTTGAAAATTCTAAGTCATGAAAGTTAGATTAAACAACCTGGTCAGAAAAGTTCGGGTCGTGACACCAAGTAAGACGGGCATTCGGAAGACTTAACTTCCTTTATGGATGGACTTGAATCATCCTACAATTTTAGATTTTTTAGCACCCTGAAAAACTTTACTTCCTTATTACACACACTCCCACGCAAAAGAAAATACAAAACACCAAAATCATTGAGGTACCTGCACAATTTAACTTACAATAGTGATAACATTTGCTTTACAAAACTACACTTAGCTTTTTAACGAGTCAAAAATTTTAAAATTTCCCTAATTTTTCAACAATTTAGTCAAAATTAAGACTCAAGCCAAGTGTATTACATTTGCGAGAATTTATATCTCTCCCCCCACACTTAAGATCATATAATGCCCTCATTTACATGAAATCAGATAAATAAAGTATAAATTCGAGAGGACAATACAGTGAATGGGAAAAACATAACCGGATTTAGAGCAAAATAATCGCGAAACAGAGTGACAGACGGCTCTGCACTGACAGCCATTCCTCGATTGTCATCACATTATGGTACCTGCAATGATAACAAAAGAACAAAACACAAAAAGAAAAATATTTTTGGATTTTTGGGTTTTTCAAATTTTTAGGGTTTTTAGTTTTAAAACTCACGCAATATACAAGGTTACTAGGATATACATTGTGCAAGTTTATTAACGAGTCTTGCACTAGACTCCACCTTCCTCTCAACTGATGTCCGGATGATATGCGATTCCATCTTTCAACCCACCGGAACCTTTAATCGAATCTCTATAGCCAATTGCATTTAATAACCAAACATCCGCCATCTTTGACTCCTTAGTCAACTCCCTAAGCTTTTCCTTTTCCTTTTTAGACAGATTTGACACCAATCTGTTCCGAACATACTCATCTTTCTCAGACATTGAACTCCTAACCCGATTATACAACTTCCTCATGGATTTATCAATAACACTCTCTTCGGGTGGTTTATCAACAAGTTCTTCCTCTACCATTCCCCACACTTATTCGGTTTACTAGCTTCAGTTTCAACACTACTAATTATATTCACAAAATCTACAGGTATGGGTGGTGGTTTAACACTAAACTTAGTCTGAAAGCTTAAGGTTTTACCTCTGTCCCTCAAAATCGATTTACAAGTTCTCCAGTCAGTGAGTGCACCTGCAGTTGCTAAAAATGGTCTACCTAAAACAATGGGTACAACCTTATCCTCTGGCATATCAACAACCACAAAGTCAGCTGGAAACTCTAATTCACCTATTTTAACCACCAAATTTTCAGCAATCCCTATGGGTTTACTAATCGTCTGGTTAACCAACCTAACTCCAGTATTAGTTGACTAAGCTCATTCAAACCTAAACGTGTATAAACAGATAACGACATAAGATTGATACTCGCACATGAATTAGTTAAATACCTAAAAATTTCAGAGTCATCAATCCTACATGGCATTATGAACGGCCCGGGATCACCTAACTTTGTTGGCATATCACTCTTCTTCAAAATGGCAGCACATTCTGCTTTAAAAAAATACGGAGGATGCCTGGTCATGCTCACCCTTCTTTGCCATTAAATCTTTTAAAAATTTCCCATAATTGGGCATACCTGCAAGAACATCAACCAAAGGTACATGCACACAAATATTATCATTAGTATTAATAGACTTACAAACGGTGTCCTTTGGTTGCTCAGATTGAATAGCTCTTGGATATGGTATGGGAGGCTTGTACACTTTGAACTTAGGTGAAGGTTTCATCTCTTCTTCCACTTTAATCTCATCGACACTAAACTCAGGAGACTCGGTAGTAACCTATAAATAATTTGACCAGTTCGTTCCACAGAGAGCAGTTTAATTGAGATCTTAAAACTAGTAATTATCCTAGGAGTTTAATAAAAGAGGTTCGGATTGTATTTTAATTCACGCGATTAACGTGAGGCAAATGAAATGAATTAACAATTAAAAGAAAACGGCGTCTACTTGAATGATTCAATATCAATATGGATTGTTCTTGTAATTATTACTGATTGTTATGTCCTTAATATAGTTGTATGACTTCTCATAAAGTTCAAATCAATTAAAGTTAGTAAACTCACATAAGCCTTCTTCAAAAGATTAAACTATATTTCATAAAAACTAATGAGACTTGATTTGAACTAAACTCACGTAAAATCCTAACTATAACAATCACTTGCAATAGTTACACTATTATGTAGTTCACAACCCTTTCAATCACTAATTAAACCAATGACACAATCACTTAAAATCACTTATCTAATTGTCTAGATCACCTAAGTGTTGAAGCATAAATTGCATCTCAATTTAACTCACATTAAATTATTAACAACCTATATAATTGAATTAAGAATATACAACGTGCATAACAATGGTTCTTTAATCAAACACGTTCAATTTAAATTAAAAGACATTAAATCCAATAGATAGAACAATCCAATATCTCAAGTTTCACATTCAAGTAAACACACAAACTATTTAGCCTAGCATATTAAAGTTGCAAGAAACAAAGAAATAATCAAAACAATAAGCATTCATGATTAAAATGATAAGAATAATGAATGAATCAAGTACCGAAAGTAATAAATGATGAAAAGGAATTAAAAGATGAACTAGTCTTCAATGGAATGACTAAAGCCTTCAAAACCCTTGCAAATTCGTAGCCTAAAAACTGCACACCCACTTAGGGTAAAAACCTCGTCTATTTATAGTTGAACAAAAAGTGACTAGACCGACCCCGCATCGCGGCCGTGATCACTGGATCGCGACCGCTATCGTATACCTGAATCTTGATCGAGATCGCCTACATCGCGGCCGGGATTCGCTGATTTTGATTTCTCCAAGTTCTGTCAACATATTATGGCCGGGATCCTCCCTATTATGGCCGCGATCAGATCTGCTTCAGAATTTCTTCATTTTTTTCGCATTTTATCTTGTCTTGAGCTTATAAGAAACCAATACTTAGCCGGAGACAACCAAAACATTAAACCAAAGACCTCTGGAGCTAAAATCATCATTTTTCTCTCAAATAACCACAAAAGTCTTCAAATCTTCGCAAATAAACAATATATCAAGTGCGGAATCAATTGAATAACATAGTAAAGTGAAGAATACACAAATGCATTAATAATTGTCAAGATTGCAGTGATGTGAATTGTAAATGATGAACGATTTGAGAAGTAATTAACATATCCTATTTATAGACTCAAGATCTTAGAAAGCATAATCCCCCAAAGTCGAATGATCAAGTTTACTAAATAACTTCGCGATAAATATGGAAACAAGATAAACTCATATCAAATCAAATCTTCTACTAGAAATCAGAGATATTCGCTTAACCGGAATCTCTTCACAAGTATTGATTAAGTCTTCAAACCTTTACTTCATAATTCCTCTCAGAGTCTGTGTTCTTCATAATATACTAGAATCTGTGATACCCAGAATTAGACTTCCATATTCTAAGTTTTAGACTTAACAATACTTATCCAAAAACACTTTTGACTTGTCAGATTCTGAACAATAATTTTCCTAACACCATGTACATAACGGGCCCAGTTAACGGGTTTATGGCCCATTAGGCTAACGAGAGGGGAAAATGGTACACAAATGACAATATATATATATATATATATATATATATATATATATATATATATATATATATATATATATATATATATATATATATATATATATATATATATATATGTGTGTGTGTGTGTGTGTGTGTGTGTGTGTGTGTGTGCGCTTGTGTGAGCCGGCGCGCGCGTTCGTGAGCTCGCTTGCCTTAAATTATATAGCGTACATCAAAACAATATGATTCGAAAGCTACACTAGGAGCATTTATCGGTTAGGTTTGTTAGTTTATTCGGTTCGATTTGTCAGTTTTTGAGAATTTTGGTTAAAAAACCGAAATCAAATTTAATTTCAAAAATTAAACCGAAACCAAACGGAAATTCAATTTTAAGTTCGGTTCGGTTTCGGTCAAAATCGAAATACAAATATGAGAAAAAATCACAATTTAACTCAAATAATCATAACACAGTGTATTTGAATTTGACTTTCGGTTTAAAAATTATTTTTATTTATACATTTTATTAATTTTATACTATATTATTGTTTGAATTCGATTTTTGGTTAAATTGAAAGTAAAATGTAAAATCGAGCAAATTTAAATTTGAAAATTGTAAACTAAACAAAAAACGGAATGCAAATTCGACTTAGTTTAGACATAATTTTCACTTTAATGAGTTTGAAATTAAATATTGAACACTTTTAATATACACCACAAAGCACAATAACAAGTTTGACTAGAAATCCAGAAGAAATTGAAACGGGACACGAAATTATCCAAAAAAGAACTAAAACTAGTAAAGAGGTCTGCGCTTCGTCGCGGATCACAAACTTTTTTGTTTGCAATTTCAAATCATTTATACATTTTACGATAGTGTATGAAATTTCAAATAATAACAATAAAAATTGGCCAATCACGTTTGTTCTTCAATTACATAATTTAGGATATTTATGGATGTACTTAGCTGATATTAGTATGTGAGACTTGAATATATGTTTTCTTAACAAATAGATAGTTATTGACAAACTTTTATAATGAGTAGTTAGAAATAAACTACAACTAATATTTTAGGGGTATCAATTGAAAAAATAATAAAGGGTTGTCATCCTCATCAAACCCACGTTCAGCTCTCATTTAGAACTCCCTTTATTTTCTTTAAAACTAATCCACCAAAACTCCTCCATTTTCGATAAAATTTGTTGGGTTTTGCTCATAAAATTATTTCATATTTAAGGTAATGGTTGTGACACCTAACTTGCGGCGGATGGGCTAAAAAATTCGTTTAAAATTTTTGGTAGGTTTTAAGGTGAGTGAAAGAGATGGAAAAGTTGGGTTTACACTTTTACTCCCTTCATTTTTTGTTATTTATCTATTTTAGCCCCTATATTATGGGTCGGGTCGGGTCGAATCAAGATATGATTTATAGTGTTTTCCGTCTAAATTGACCAATCAGGTTTGTTTATCAATTACATAATTCTGGGTATTTATAAAGTGGTTCGCGCTCTACCGAGGATCGCAAAAAATTTTATTTGCAATTTTAAATTGTTTCTGCATTTTACGATAGTGTATGAAATTTCAAAAAATAACAATGCAATTTTAATATGCAACTGGCCAATCAGGCTTGTTTCTCAATTACATAGTTTAAGATATTTATGAATGTACTTAGTTGATATTAGTATGTGAGACTTGAATATGTGTTGTATTAACAAATAGATAGAATTTACTAACAAACTTTTATAATTGTGAGATAGAAATAAAAATACAAATAATATTTGAGGGCAATTAACTGAAAAATAATCGAGTGTTGTTATCCTCACCAAACCCACATTCGACTCCCATCTAAAACTCCCTTTCTTAGCTTTAAAATTAATCCACCAATAACACTTTGGTTTTTGATAAAATTTTTCGGGTTTTGTTCGTAATATTATTTCGTGTTTAAAGGTGATGGTTGTGACACCTAGCGTGTGATGAATGGATTAAAAAATTTGTTCGAAATTTTAAGTGGGTTTTAGGGTGGTTGAAAGTAATGGAAACGACGGGTTTACACTTTTAGTCGCTTTACTTTTTGTTATTTATCTCTTTTAACTCTTGTACTATGTGTTGGTCGAATCAAAATATGGTTTCTTTATTGTTTCTTGTCGAAATTGACCAATCAGGTTTGTTTCTCAATTACATAATTTAGAATATTTATAAATAAATATTAGCTATTAAAAAAATAACTAAACTACAAAAGCAGAAGAATGCTAGATGTAATACTACATTTAAGTTTTAAAACTCGGTCTTAAATTGCAAAACATATATATTTTATTTAAATATCAAATTTCCTTATTCAATTTTGGTATTAGTATTCATGGCAACAGTTGATCATAATTTTAAAATTAATTTAAATTTAAAATTTTTAAACGTAGCTCTTAGTGCTATGTTTATCGTTTTACAAAAGTGGTGGTGTATAGCTAAATTTGGTGGTGTACGAATCAACCCTTTACAAAATAGTATGGTAAATTACTTCTCTACCATTTACAAAGCATAAAGATACTGCTGATGTGTCACCTCGAAAATTACCCTAATCCTCTTAATCCACGTGTAATTATTTAATTAAATGTTAATTATTCTGCTTAAATATAACAAAATGACAAGTGTTTAACTGCTATTGGCCTCAGACCATAATTAATTACATTCAACAACTACACCATATTATACGGAAAATAAAAAATTAATATATACGGAGTATTTACATAAATAAAAAAAAAAAACAACCGTTTCTCTCGCTCTTTCTTCTTTAAAAAAACCCATCATCCACATCGTCGATTATGGCCGGTTGACAACGTATGACAGTCCGCCATTGTCCCTAAATTATCAGTCATAATTTTTTTACACAATACGGTACCAATTATATATAATATAACCAATTTTTCCCCACCGGCAAGTTTATCTGGTGACTAAATCGGTCGGCGAAGGATGAACATTCACACCGATCATTCAGAAAATCAGAATTCAAATACATTAATCGAATTTGATTATTGATTTCAACTTGATAACTACTGTTATTATTGTTATTTGAATGTATTTGGAACCTGTAACACTTAATCGTCGAAGAAACTTTAAGATTATTGATTTATATATTCTTTTTTATCATCGTCAAGTAACGGTTGATTGGTATGTTTTTTATAGAATGAGGTATGGCTAAAGTGTCGTTTATGAATTAATTGGTTTTTGGAAAAACAAAAATCGATGTACCATTTTGGGAATTTTCAATCATATCTGCATTAGCTGCTAGCCTAGCATCATACGATTATGGGTAGCATATTATCTACTTCCTCAATTGAAGCACTGTAAGTCTTCTTAATTTTTCATAATCAATCAATTACTCATTCTTTCCATTAGTTTGATTTTTTTTTTTTTGTAAATTTTATTAATTGTGGTTGATTGTCTACAATCAATTAGATTCTTCATTCGGTTTTATGTTCATTTACTAACCGTGGCTGTGCATAATGTTGAAAACCCTAACAAGCCTCCCTTGGCATCACCCTTCAAAATCTATTATCAAATCTCTTCTACAAGATTTTCCGAGTAAATGGTTCTGATATTTACATTTTATTGAAGTTATGTTGCACAAATAGGAATTAGTTTTCTGGAATCAAATCATTGACGTTCTTAAATTTTAAGGAACACATAATGAAAATGGATCAAACCAAGCTATCGAAAGATACCGCTCTTCTACTTAAATCCTACACATTATTATCTTAATGTACTCTAATAGTGATTCATGTTCAATGAAAGAGAGAAAGAAAGGTAAGAACTCTGCAATAAGATTCAAGAGTTAAAAGGTTATATTTTATATTATAGCTCATTTGATGATAATGCTAATCTATTAAATACATATGATGATTATGGTACTGTAAGGATTATTAGGGTATTGTGAGGATGTAGGCCATTTAACTAAAAAGAATGGGCGGGTCTGTCTATGAAGTCAAACAGATACGATTGGTGTGCATCTCGATCTCCCAGTAACAGGTATTTATCATACATACAGATACATCTAAACTTGCTAATTGACATACATATTCATCTTTACTTGCTAATTGACGGATACCTTGATTATGGATGAATTAATATGATACTAAATTAATTGTATTACTTTATGTAAACAGCTACTTTGGTCTAAATTATGTATTTTTTGATCTATAGATTTTGATGCTTCTGAAAGGCACCCAAACGATTTATCCGTCTCTGTTCAATTTTTAAACATTAAAAATACTTATTTCATACATTCTTTTACAGATCTGAAAATGGATCTTAATAAAGGTGTTCGATCAAACCGTTCGTTAGATGTATGCTCAATTTTATTTTTAATATTTTTATACAAATTCAATTGTATTTGTTGTTAGATTAATAATAAATGTTTATTGTAATTTACAGAAAAAGAGAGGTGAATCGGAAGGTATTGTAGGTTCATGAGATTTAGCACAAGGTAATTACTATTGTTCATTGTTGTAATTATGCAATGATAGTTTTATGAAATGATTATATATATGTATACCTATGTATGTACCATGATTGTGGTATTTTTCATATTTTTAATTATCGATTTTAGAAATATCATGATTTGTGATCAAGTGAACCATACAAATGGGTCAATCAAGTTGACTTTTCATTTGACTTTTTTCGTAAAATATCTACACCTAAACAAGAATGTAGTAGATGGACTCATTAGATTTTCTTATATTTCTGAAAGAGGACTGACATGTTAGCTCAGGCAAATTTTAGGAATTGTAAATGGACTCATTAGATGGCTCTCTACTTTATGATATTTTCTCATTGTCTGATTTCTTATTGATTGTTTTCGTGTGCCTCTTTATTGGATTTCTTACAATTTTAGATTTTCATTGTTGGATTTCTTACAATGTTACATTTCATTGTTTATGTGACGATCGCTCCAAATCCATATGGACGAACACGTCATTCATTGATTTCATTGCGAGGTATTTGACCTCTATATGATACGTTTTGTAAACATTGCATTCTTTTGAAAAGGCATACCATAAATGAATATTTAATTCCAAGGTTTTCGATATCTGTTGATTTCTACATATAGACAATCACCGTAAATAATAGTTTACAATAATACTTCCGTTGACAATGCAGTCAAAATAGATACATGATGATGGTTTTGTGAATGCAACGTTTTCTTGAATATAGCATGCAAGACTCCATGCACATAGCTTGTATAACATGTAAGCAAACAGCGGAAGACTTCTAGGGAACCTGAGAATAAACATGCTAACAAGTGTCAACACAAAGGTCGGTGAGTTCATAGTTTTAATGTTTCGTATAATCTGTATATAAAGGTGGATCACAAGATTTCAGTTGTTTCATCCAGAAACGTTTATCAAAATATTCTACGAAATTGAGCACCCTGGTAACTAAACTTAACGTATATATAATTTATACCTTTTGTATAATCATCTTAATAATACACCCAAACCAACGTGTACGCTTCTCAAATAGCATACGTCCGTTAAAAGGCTAGTGCTCTAGCTCGGACGGGGATATCAAGCCCTATGGATCCATATACTACTACTCGCGCCCACCAGTTCTTATAACTGGCAGTTACTAGTTACCAAAGTTAAGGGATTTTCGGTTCAAACTCAGTGTAGAATTTAGTATGTACTTGTATCCATTGTGTTTAAAATAAAGTGCATGTATTCTCAGCCCAAAAATATATATTGCAAAAGCAATTAAAAAGGGAGCAAATGAAACTCACGCATATAAATATTGTAAAACAGTTAATAAAGCATTTGCATGTATTCTCAGCCCAAAAATGTAGAGAGTAAAAGGGATCATATGTAACTCACCTTAGCAGCATATAAAGTCGTTCACCAAAATGTGACTGAAACTCGGATTACCAAATAACCGTAGATCTCAACCTAGAGAACATATGTTGGTCAATAAATGTCTATCAAGCTAGGTCAGGTCATAGTGTATCATAATCCTAATGCTCAAGATCGACATACAAAAGTTATCCAAAGTCGTTTCAAAAAGTCAATTTTGACAATAGTTCAACAAAACGAGACATACCTTATATAAGGAGTCATTTACTCGGTTGGTAATATTTAAAAGTTCACTTTATCAATCTCGTAAACAAGTTGTTTAAATCTTAATTGCAGATTCAAAAGCAATTTCAATTAACGTCAATCATAATTCAGTTGATCATATCTTTTAATCCGTTCATCGAAACTATTCGGTGTCTAAATGAAAAGTTATTGATTTTTCGCCAGCTTTCCGAAAACATGTATATCATATACCTTTTACTAGTAATATATGTATTTAATTCGTGATTCAATATAAACTGTTTAACGATGAAATTTAGCATACAAACATGTATAAATATATATACTCGAGCACTAGACATGGATACATAATTAATGTATAAAAGATAAAATATAAATGCTTACGTATCAATATTGTGATTCAATATTGCAGAAAAGTACGTAGACACAACATAGACGATAACAGTAGGTTTGACTTGTAAATAATACCCATGAACATTACCCATAACCTCCATAGCTATAACCCATAATTTCCTTAACTTTATCCCGCTCAAAAACCTATTTTTGAAAGTGACACGCTCATAACCTCGTCGTAGTATTTTATGTATATTACTAATTAATAATTAATAATACTAATAATTAATAAGATTAATAATAATATTAATCTTAATAATAATAATAATAATAATAATAATAATAATAATAATAATAATAATAATTTAAATACGGAGGAAGTAACATAAATAAATATGTGTGTGATTGAAATGAAATCGTTTGAATTTATAGAACCTTTTCTGAAAAAGTACCCCATGCGATCGCATGGGATTTGTGCTTCAAGGCCATGCGATCGCATGGCACCCTGGGACAGCTCACAAATTTTTAACTTCTTGTTTGTCGACATAATATTTTATAATATATATAATTTAAATAATTAATTATATATTATATTAAATTCATGTGCATAGTTGACTTGTAATTTTCGTTCCGATGACTCGTACGTTGTCACTCGACTTATGTCCCGGTTCCGGTTTCTCGAACCCATTTTTGTACGCTTAGAAAACTCGCAATTTACGTTTTGTGACTCGTACCTTTGTCAAAATATAGTCTTAAATTATCAATAAACTATATCATTCAAAGTGTATCTTAAACTTTCGAGTGTTTTGGTCGTTTACTTCTATAAATCGTTGTCTCGCTATTTGTTAATATATATATATATAATAACAAATCGTTTTATGACCAAGTTAATATATATTTTCAACATTCATAAACACGTTTTAAATATACGTCGCAAGTTATTCATATAAATAATATTCCAACTTATCATATATATTCAAATAAATATTTAAACCAATAAGTTTAATGTACAGTATCAAACAATTAATACATTGTTACGTTTTCAAGTTATAGTATATATATATATATGTATCTATTTACATATAATTGTTCGCGAATCGTCAAGAATAACCGAAAGGTATTTGAATATATGAAAGTAGTTCAAAAATTTTGAGATTCGGTTTTACAGACTTTGCTTATCGTGTCGGAAATGTTAATCATACAAAGATTAAGTTTAAATTTGGTCAGAAATTTCCGGGTCATCACAGTACCTACCCGTTAAAGAAATTTCGTCCCGAAATTTGAGTGAGGTCGTCATGGCTAACAATAAAAATGTTTTCATGACAATTATGTGTTGATAAATAGAATTTTTATCACAGTTGAATAATATGGATAAAAAAAATCCAATTACTCGAAGCGTATGAGGGAAGTTATCGTAATAGAGTGAAATGGAGAATAGAGATTCGTCTTATCTCTTGACGTAGTAACGATTGATTTTCGGAATTTAAGGAATAGAAGATCTTCATAATTTAAATAAGATTTGATTCTTCGAAATTTAAGGAAATTAGGATTTCCTTTGATTAAATGCGTAATCTGCCTCGATTGCTATGTCTGATATTTTGCTATAAATTGACCTTTTCCGTTTCATTTATTTTCACCACTCCTATAATCTTCTTCCTTATTTCATACTTACAAAAGATTTGTAAAAATGCTTCATCTAGTTCTGATTCTTGATATTTTATTGGCTATCATATCATTCATTCTTCTTTTTCATCTGCCACCAGAGGAGGTTATTTTCTTCTACTATTACCTTGGGGTTATATTGTTTTTCATTCTCCCGTGTCTTTATATTGCTATACGCATTAATATACACGGTTTGTAATTTCGGGTTGTTATCGGGCTTTATATTCTTCATTATATTTCGGAGCTTCATGCTTTCATTTCCTCTTCCCGACCTTAAGTCAAACGGATAATGGTCCAGAATTCGTAGGTATGAAGTTTCAGATGAACATAACTAATGTTCTAAGAAAGAAATGGTAATAGTACAATCTGACTTGTCAAATTACCAGAATACCTCGAAAAAGACCGAATCATCAAGAAATATATTTTCTTGATATATTTAGAGATTATATAGAATGAAAGAGTTATGTAACATGGTTCATGATGAGGGTGGGATCTGTGAACCTTTATCACGTTCTATTAGAAACTCAGCATGACTTACTGTAATATAATCACGTTGATCAAGTGTCATTATATTATACTAATTCATGCTTCAGTTCCCAACATTACTTCAAAACATCCATTTTTCGAATTTTTCAGATTTTAGAAACTAAAATAGTTTCTTTTATGATGTAACAAAGATAGCGTGAAGAGATAAATGATTTCAGATAAGAATAGTTATAAAAATATCTTTAGAAATATGGAGGATATTTATAATGAAAGATATGATAATATTTTAGAATTTCTAATATCAGAGGATGATGCGGAAAATCTGTCTGCGAAGGTTTAGAATAAGAAGTAAGGTTCTTACTAATGGTTTCAGCAGACACTGAATCATTTGGATTCTTTGAAGGTAGATTTCGTCCTTGTGATTTGTCTACAGCTTCCTTCATACTTTGCTCAACCCGTTTTTCAGTACCAATTTTTCTCTTTTTCTCAGCTTTACCACCATACTATTCTTTATCATCAAACTTTTGACTGTTAAGGACGTTTACAGTTTTTGCTGCTTCATCAACATTGTTCCAAATTTCAGAGAACTAGTTCATAGTTTGGGATGTTTTTCAGAAACTTCACATTCGAAGTATGTAAGTCTAGAAGATAGATGTTATCTATATATAACTGTTGTCGTAGAAAATGCTGCGAGATTCAAAATACCGATTGCTAATTCCCGGTAGTTGTTATGGCAATTACCGTTACAAGATGTGGATGAGTACATGATAGGGTTTCAATGAGCATAAGGATTTTTCGGAAGGTTAAGGATAAATGAAGTTGTTGGTAAATTTACTGCTAATGTGGTGGAATATAAAAGGTTCCCCAGTAACAAAAACGTATATATCAAAGTTATAATAAGGTTAATCTGAAAAGTCGAAGTTGACTGGTTGGAAGTGTGATAAAACTGGATACTTTAAAAAAAGGATTACAATATTATTTTCAGTAATAACAATGCTAAAGGATCTTTCACATTTTTGAAGTCAAAGTATAGCTTTGAAAGATGTAGAGATCTAAGAATGATGTCACCCGTTAAATCTTGACTTGGATTCTGATCCGTCAATATCAGAATATGTAATTGAATTTGTATGGAAACGATTATATATCGCTGTGAACATAGTTAATAATTTTTTTTTTGAATCAAAGTTGAAGAATGTACAGTATAACATATTAATTGCGAACTTAAATATTTCCCGGGTATTAACTACCCGTTAAATATTTCACAATTAATATTTTGTACAAAAGAATTTTTATTACCTTCTTTATGAAAATATATGTATGTATATTTTCTTCAGATGTAATACAGATTTAATGAGTTAATATCGTATTAAGCTCATTTGATTTTCAGCTTGACTTAGAAATGATTAATCTTTAAATATTAAAGATTACATAATCTTTGGGGAGTATTTCGCTAATGAAATCAATACTTCATTATTTTTTCTTATTGATATTCCTTGGTGAAGAATGTTGATGCTCGGGGAAATTTTGTGAACTTTACAAGGCACAGATGATGTTTTCTAGAAAGTTTCGAGTACATCAAAAATGAAAATGTAAAATCAATTATGTAATTGAATAATACACTTGATTTTTTTTTTTTTTTTTTTTTATGAAATGGAATTTATTGAGTTGAACTAGAAATTGTAGTTAACGAAGGTTAAGTTGTTAACGAAGGATGTACATCATAGCATATTAGTAATTTGAAGTAACCGAGTAATATTTACCCTTTTTCAATTCATACATAATAGCTTAGTACGAAAAAATTTATTTTGATTTCAAAATTCATATATATTAAATATACATAAAATTTCTTCAGGAAAAATGAGTAAATACTTCATCGGTTATTGTTGCTGGTATTTCTTGGTAACTACGATGCGTATGACGTTGATGTTCAAAGTACATATTGTGATATTGAGGCTTGCGGTGTGGATGTTGTTGGTGGTGGTAATGGTACTGTTGGTGTTGTTGTCAGTGGTACTGTTGATGCCGGTGATTCTGCTGGTGCTTGTAACCTTTGCACCATATTCTCAAAAGCCACTACCCGAGCGCGAAGCTCGTTGACTTCTTCTACTAGACCGGGATGATTGGCGGTTCGGACGAGCGGATGAATAAGATCCAGAATTTGAGAGAGTATATGATCATGACGAGATACTCTGGAAATGAGAGAGAAAATGGTGTCTAGAACAGGTTCGCCGGTGAGTGCTTCAGGTTCTTCGCCAAGAGGGCAATGTGGTGGATGGAAGGGATCTCCTTCTTCTTGTCTTCAATAATTAATTAGGCTACGAACCCATCCCCAATTCATCCAGAATAGATGATGGCTGATTGGTTGATCCATTCTGGTTACACTGTCTTCAGAATTCAGGTGAATATCCATATCGGAATAGCTGTCGGAGTTTAAGGAATTTGAACTAGATACGGGATCCATCGTGTATAATTAGAGAGATGATTTTTGATATGAAATAGATTATAGAATTTAGATTGGTACTCTTCAATACATAATTTACATATGTATATATAATACCAAAATTCCATAAATCACGGAGGAATTTTCGGAAGATGTCAGGAAAAGTTTACAGTAACAGATACGCTAAGATATGAATTTTTATTTATACACTATTTATGCAATAAATGCAGGAAAACATGTCTAGACTTAAGAATGATAAGCATGTAATTTCCGACAAGAAATGATCAGCAAAACTTTTAACATGCAGACACGGTCGAAGTCCAGACTTACTAATACATCTTAACAACTATCAGTTAGACACACTTATGCAAGACCTGGTTCGCTAGGACCAACGCTCTGATACCAACTGTGACGATCACTCCAAATCCATATGGACGAACACGTCATTCATTGATTTCATTGCGAAGTATTTGACCTCTATATGATACGTTTTGTAAACATTGCATTCTTTTTAAAAGGTATACCATAAATGAATATTTAATTCCAAGGTTTTCGACATCTGATGATTTCTACATATAGACAATCACCGTAAATAATAGTTTACAATAATACTTCCGTTGACAATGCAGTTAAAATAGATACATGATGATGGTTTTGTGAATGCAACGTTTTCTTGAATAAAGCATGCAAGACTCCATGCACATAGCTTGTATAACATGTAAGCAAATAGCGGAAGACTTCTAGGGAACCTGAGAATAAACATGCTAACAAGTGTCAACACAAAGGTTGGTGAGTTCATAGTTTTAATGTTTCGTATAATCTGTATATAAAGGTGGATCACAAGATTTCAGTTGTTTCATCCAGAAACGTTTATCAAAATATTCTACGAAATTGAGCACCCTGGTAACTAAACTTAACGTATATATAATTTATACCCTTTGTATAATCATCTTAATAATACACGCAAACCAACGTGTACGCTTCTCAAATAGCATACGTCCATTAAAAGGCTAGTGCTCTAGCTCGGACGGGGATATCAAGCCCTATGGATCCATATACTACTACTCGCGCCCACCAGTTCTTATAACTGGAAGTTACTAGTTACCAAAGCTAAGGAATTTTTGGTTCAAACTCAGTGTAGAATTTAGTATGTACTTGTATCCATTGTGTTTAAAATAAAGTGCATGTATTCTCAGCCCAAAAATATATATTGCAAAAGCAATTAAAAAGGGAGCAAATAAATATTGTAAAACAGTTAATAAAGCATTTGCATGTATTCTCAGCCCAAAAATGTAGAGAGTAAAAGGGATCATATGAAACTCACCTTAGCAGCATATAAAGTCGTTCACCAAAATGTGACTGAAACTCGGATTACCAAATAACCGTAGATCTCAACCTAGAGAACATATGTTGGTCAATAAATGTCTATCAAGCTAGGTCAGGTCATAGTGTATCATAATCCTAATGCTCGAGATCGACATACAAAAGTTATCCAAAGTCGTTTCAAAAAATCAATTTTGACAATAGTTCAACAAAACGAGACATACCTTATATAAGGAGTCATTTACTCGGTTGGTAATATTTAAAAGTTCACTTTATCAATCTCGTAAACAAGTTGTTTAAATCTTAATTGCAGATTCAAAAGCAATTTCAATTAACGTCAATCATAATTCAGTTGATCATATCTTTTAATCCGTTCATCGAAACTATTCGGTGTCTAAATGAAAAGTTATTGATTTTTCGCCAGCTTTCCGAAAACATGTATATCATATACCTTTTACTAGTAATATATGTATTTAATTCGTGATTCATTATAAACTGTTTAACGACGAAATTTAGCATACAAACATGTATAAATGTATATACTCGAGCACTAGACATGGATACACAATTAATGTATAAAAGATAAAATATAAATGCTTACGTATCAATATTGTGATTCAATATTGCAGAAAAGTAAGTAGACACAACATAGACGATAACAGTAGGTTTGACTTGTAAATAATACCCATGAACATTACCCATAACCACCATAGCTATAACCCATAATTTCATTAACTTTATCCCGCTCAAAAACCCATTTTTGAAAGTGACACGCTCATAACCTCGTCGTAGTATTTTATGTATATTACTAATTAATAATTAATAATACTAATAATTAATAAGATTAATAATAATATTAATCTTAATAATAATAATATTAATCTTAATAATAATAATAATAATAATAATAATAATAATAATAATAATAATAATAATAATAATAATAATAATAATAATAATAATAATAATAATAATAATTATTTAAATACGGAGGAAGTAACATAAATAAATATGTGTGTGATTGAAATGAAATCGTTTGAATTTATAGAACCTTTTCTGAAAAAGTACCCCATGCGATCGCATGTGATTTGTGCTTCAAGGCCATGCGATCGCATGGCACCCTGGGACAGCTCACAAATTTTTAACTTCTTGTTTGTCGACATAATATTTTATAATATATATAATATATATAATTTAAATAATTAATTATATATTATATTAAATTCATGTGCATAGTTGACTTGTAATTTTCGTTCCGATGACTCGTACGTTGTCACTAGACTTATGTCCCGGTTCCGGTTTCTCGAACGCATTTTTGTACGCTTAGAAAACTCGCAATTTACGTTTTGTGACTCGTACCTTTGTCAAAATATAGTCTTAAATTATCAATAAACTATATCATTCAAAGTGTCGTTTACTTCTATAAATCGTTGTCTCGCTATTTGTTAATATATATATAATAACAAATCGTTTTATGACCAAGTTAATATATATTTTCAACATTCATAAACACGTTTTAAATATACGTCGCAAGTTATTCATATAAATAATATTCCAACTTATCATATATATTCAAATAAATATTTAAACCAATAAGTTTAATGTACAGTATCAAACAATTAATACATTGTTACGTTTTCAAGTTATATTATATATATATATATATATGTATCTATATACATATAATTGTTCGCGAATCGTCAAGAATAACCGAAAGGTATTTGAATATATGAAAGTAGTTCAAAAATTTTGAGATTCGGTTTTACAGACTTTGCTTATCGTGTCGGAAATGTTAATCATACAAAGACTAAGTTTAAATTTGGTCAGAAATTTCTGGGTCATCACAGATTATTACCAACCAACAAATGTTACACCTTCATCAATTACTTCATGCACATTAACAATTACTTTTACCCTTTTGTTTCTTTTTTTACAGTTCTACGTGAGGTACACCTTGCAAATGAAGTAATGGATGCTAATCAAGATATTTGCAAATGCAGATCGTCTTCTTTATGATTTGGATATTCACCATCGGCCTGAACGAATTAACGAAATGCAGGAAAATTGGATTGAAAACTTAGAAGGGTCATAAGTGGGATTTTTTTTTATTAGAGATGATCAAGAAACTTTGCAAAAAATACCATCTATACAACCAGAATTCATACTATATTTGGAGCAAGGTACTATTTTTGTACTCCTTTTTTCTTGATCTTTGCTTATACTATTAAGTTTGAGTTTAATATATTCATATTACATTTAATCGGTTTGCATACGTAAAAACTCATATCGTATAACTCTTAGTATAACCCATTTTGATTTTTAAGCACCTTATTTTGTATTACTCTCAGTATGTAAGGTTTGTCAAGTTATGTAGACGGAACTACACCTTCATCAATTACTTCGTGCACATTAACAATTTTTTTTTTACCGTTCTACGTGAGGTACACCTTGCATGACACACATGTAGACAAAGGCACAATTATTTTATAATATATTTTTTTAATATATTGTGAAAGACACAGGCTCCAAAACCTACTAATTTAATATAATATTATAGCTTAGTCAACAACACAGCGCAAGGAGCTGTCAAAAACAGACCCGCCCTATGTAGTGACCCAAACTTTTCCATGTTTATATATATTAATTGAGATTGATATTTACATGATTAAATGTTTCCAACATGTTAAGCAATCAAACTTGTTAAGACTTGATTAATTGAAATATGTTTCATATAGACAATTGACCACCCAAGTTGACCGGTGATTCACGAACGTTAAAACTTGTAAAAACTATATGATGACATATATATGGATATATATATAAAGTTAACATGATACTATGATAAGTAAACATATCATTAAGTATATTAACAATGAACTACATATGTAAAAACAAGACTACTAACTTAATGATTTTTAAACGAGACATATATGTAACGATTATCGTTGTAAAGACATTTAATGTATATATATCATATTAAGAGATATTCATACCTGATAATATCATGATAATATAATAATTTAAAATCTCATTTGATATTATAAACATTGGGTTAACAACATTTAACAAGATCGTTAACCTAAAGGTTTCAAAACAACACTTACATGTAACGACTAACGATGACTTAACGACTCAGTTAAAATGTATATACATGTAGTGTTTTAATATGTATTTATACACTTTTGAAAGACTTCAATACACTTATCAAAATACTTCTACTTAACAAAAATGCTTACAATTACATCCTCGTTCAGTTTCATCAACAATTCTACTCGTATGCACCCGTATTCGTACTCGTACAATACACAGCTTTTAGATGTATGTACTATTGGTATATACACTCCAATGATCAGCTCTTAGCAGCCCATGTGAGTCACCTAACACATGTGGGAACCATCATTTGGCAACTAGCATGAAATATCTCATAAAATTACAAAAATATGAGTAATCATTCATGACTTATTTACATGAAAACAAAATTACATATCCTTTATACCTAATCCATACACCAACGACCAAAAACACCTACAAACACTTTCATTCTTCAATTTTCTTCATCTAATTGATCTCTCTCAAGTTCTATCTTCAAGTTCTAAGTGTTCTTCATAAATTCCAAAAGTTCTAGTTTCATAAAATCAAGAATACTTTCAAGTTTGCTAGCTCACTTCCAATCTTGTAAGGTGAACATCCAACCTCAAGAAATCTTTGTTTCTTACAGTAGGTTATCATTCTAATACAAGGTAATAATCATATTCAAACTTTGGTTCAATTTCTATAACTATAACAATCTTATTTCAAGTGATGATCTTACTTGAACTTGTTTTCGTGTCATGATTCTGCTTCAAGAACTTCGAGCCATCCAAGGATCCGTTGAAGCTAGATCCATTTTTCTCTTTTCCAGTAGGTTTATCCAAGGAACTTAAGGTAGTAATGATGTTCATAACATCATTCGATTCATACATATAAAGCTATCTTATTTGAAGGTTTAAACTTGTAATCACTAGAACATAGTTTAGTTAATTCTAAACTTGTTCGCAAACAAAAGTTAATCCTTCTAACTTGACTTTTAAAATCAACTAAACACATGTTCTATATCTATATGATATGCTAACTTAATGATTTAAAACCTGGAAACACGAAAAACACCGTAAAACCGGATTTACGCCGTCGTAGTAACACCGCGGGCTGTTTTGGGTTAGTTAATTAAAAACTATGATAAACTTTGATTTAAAAGTTGTTATTCTGTGAAAATAATTTTTATTATGAACATGAAACTATATCCAAAAATTATGGTTAAACTCAAAGTGGAAGTATGTTTTCTAAAATGGTCATCTAGACGTCGTTCTTTCGACTGAAATGACTACCTTTACAAAAACGACTTGTAACTTATTTTTCTGACTATAAACCTATACTTTTTCTGTTTAGATTCATAAAATAGAGTTCAATATGAAACCATAGCAATTTGATTCACTCAAAACGGATTTAAAATGAAGAAGTTATGGGTAAAACAAGATTGGATAATTTTTCTCATTTTAGCTACGTGAAAATTGGTAACAAATCTATTCCAACCATAACTTAATCAACTTGTATTGTATATTATGTAATCTTGAGATACCATAGACACGTATACAATGTTTCGACCTATCATGTCGACACATCTATATATATTTCGGATCAACCATAGACACTCTATATGTGAATGTTGGAGTTAGCTATACAGGGTTGAGGTTGATTCCAAAATATATATAGTTTGAGTTGTGATCAATACTGAGATACGTATACACTGGGTCGTGGATTGATTCAAGATAATATTTATCGATTTATTTCTGTACATCTAACTGTGGACAACTAGTTGTAGGTTACTAACGAGGACAGCTGACTTAATAAACTTAAAACATCAAAATATATTAAAAGTGTTGTAAATATATTTTGAACATACTTTGATATATATGTATATATTGTTATAGGTTCGTGAATCAACCAGTGACCAAGTCTTACTTCCCGACGAAGTAAAAATCTGTGAAAGTGAGTTATAGTCCCACTTTTAAAATCTAATATTTTTGGGATGAGAATACATGCAGGTTTTATAAATGATTTACAAAATAGACACAAGTACGTGAAACTACATTCTATGGTTGAATTATCGAAATCGAATATGCCCCTTTTTATTAAGTCTGGTAATCTAAGAATTAGGGAACAGACACCCTAATTGACGCGAATCCTAAAGATAGATCTATTGGGCCTAACAAACCTCATCGAAAGTACCGGATGCTTTAGTACTTCAAAATTTATATCATATCCGAAGGGTGTCCCGGAATGATGGGGATATTCTTATATATGCATCTTGTTAATGTCGGTTACCAGGTGTTCACCATATGAATGACTTTTATCTCTATGTATGGGATGTGTATTGAAATATGAAATCTTGTGGTCTATTATTATGATTTGATATATATATAGGTTAAACCTATAACTCACCAACATTTTTTTTGACGTTTTAAGCATGTTTATTCTCAGGTGATTATTAAGAGCTTCCGCTGTCGCATACTTAAATAAGGACGAGATTTGGAGTCCATGCTTGTATGATATTGTGTAAAAACTGTATTCAAGAAACTTATTTTGTTGTAACATATTTGTATTGTAAACCATTATGTAATGGTCGTGTGTAAACAGGATATTTTAGATTATCATTATTTGATAATCTACGTAAAGCTTTTTAAACCTTTATTGATGAAATAAAGGTTATGGTTTGTTTTAAAAATGAATGCAGTCTTTGAAAAACGTCTCATATAGAGGTCAAAACCTCGCAACGAAATCAATTAATATGGAACGTTTTTAATCAATAAGAACGGGACATTTCAGTTGGTATCCGAGCGTTGGTCTTAGAGAACCAGAATTTTGCATTAGTGTGTCTTATCGAGTTTGTTAGGATGCATTAGTGAGTCTGGACTTCGACCGTGTTTACTTGAAAAATGATTGCTTAACAAATTTTGTTGGAAACTATATATTTTTAACATGTGAATATTATGTGATATATTAATCTCTTAACGCGTTTGATATTATGTGATAGATGTCTACCTCTAGAACAAGTCCCATTGACTCACCTAATAATAATGAAGAGTCAAATGTAAATTGGAATGATTCGTGGACTGATTCACAAGTTCCCGAAGAGGAATCGGAAGAAGAGTCGGAACCGGAAGAAGAATCAGAACCGGAAGAAGAATCGGAACCGGATGAAGAAATAGAACCGGTGGGGGAAATAATAAAACGGTTAAGTAAAAGAAAATCCTCAACCAACCGACCAAGGTTAATTATGGTCAATGGTGTTTCCGCCAAGGAAGCAAAATATTGGGAGGATTACCAATTCTTCGATGAATCGGATTCCGACGAGAATTCCGATGATGTTATAGAAATTACCCCAACTGAATTTAAAAAGGCAAAAGAAAATAATAAGGGAAAGGGCATAAAAATAGAGAAATCTAATTCCAACCCCGATGAACTTTATATGTATCGTCAACCCCCGAAGTCCTTAAGTTGTAACAATGACCCGGGAACCTCTAAACCACCAGGTTTTTCTAAACCAATGTGGAAAACGACGGCTCGTATTAGGGGAACATCATATATCCCTAGAAACTTGGCAAAACGAACCAAAACCGAAGAAGAAGAAACAAGCGAGTCAGAATAAGATAGTTGTATTCGTGTGGTGTAATATATGTAATATAGTGTGCTTATGCTTTATGATATATGTAAAAATTGCTTGTATTAATAAGTATTTTTTTTATGAATCTAACTCTTGTCTATTTTACAGTTTAAAAACACAAAATGGATAGACAACCCAATATTTTAAGAGACCTACCCGGAGACATGATTGATGAAATCCTGTCTAGAGTCGGTCAGAATTCCTCGGCACAACTATTTAAGGCGAGATCAGTTTGTAAGACATTCGAAGAACGTTTCAAGAATGTCTTGGTTTATAAGAGACTTTCGTTTGAAAGATGGGGGATATCACATTGGGAAACCCATAAGTTACGATGTGTTTACTTTGACGCATATATTGCGGGGAACCCAAATGCTATTTTACGCAACGGGTTAAGAAATTATTTTGACTCAATGTATCCGAATATTGGACTTCGTGATTTAGAAAAAGCGGCTAACATGCAACATAAAGAAGCATGTTATGCTTATGGATTAGTAATGTTCGCTTCTCACCAAAGTGAGAACAAGAACATCGGGCTACAACTATTAAACAAAACGTTCCCACAAGTGACGGAGTCGGTAATTGGGGTAAGAAATGAGGTTTTTAGATTGTTACGGGACTGTTGGACATTACGTAACCCTCGTCCCTTTGACGACGTTACAACACGCTGTCTTATCAACGGCCATAACGGTTATGTTCCACAAGACCAAGGATGGGAAGTAGTCCTAGTAAAACCAGAATGCATGACTTGTTTCTGGACGTATGAATTACGTGTCTTTATTGCTTTTGCTGAACGACTTGTGTACTAGCTAGAATTATCTTCACAACTATCTTGTATCAAAGTTATTGTGTGCTATATTTCATGCTTTATGTAAAATAAGCGATATTGTAAGTTTGTAAAATATTGTATAAAAGTTTGAACGCGAAATATTATTATAATCAGTTTTTCATATAGAATTGTAGTAGTTGAATTGTATATTAGCTACTAAGTATGAACTTAACGGGTAGGTGCTACCCGAATTTAAACTTATAAAACGCTAATATGAAGAAAAAGCTTTTATAAATGAGTTCATATTATGCTACAAAATACTATTAACTACTCTTAATATTCTGTATGATTAACTTGTTCCATTTGACTATTTTGAAGGAAATGGCACCGACTACTCGACACACCGTGAATATGAATGAAGAGGAATTCCGTACTTTTCTAGCTTCAAACATAGCTGCAGTACAGGCTGCGCTACATACCAACAATAACCTTGGATCTAGCAGTACAGGAAATCGTGTAGGATGCACCTACAAAGAATTCACTGCCTACAAACCTTTGGAATTTGATGGAACCGAAGGATCGATCGGATTGAAACGGTGGACCGAGAAGGTCGAATCTGTGTTTGCCATAAGTAAGTGTACTGAAGAGGACAAAGTGAAGTACGCTACGCATACCTTCATAGGTTCTGCGTTAACATGGTGGAATACCTATCTAGAGCAAGTGGGACAAGACGATGCGTACGCACTACCTTGGTCAGCATTCAAGCACTTGATGAACGAGAAGTACCGTCCCAGAACTGAGGTCAATAAGCTCAAGACAGAACTTAGAGGGTTACGAACCCAAGGATTTGATATTACCACGTACGAAAGATGATTCACAGAATTGTGCCTATTGTGTCCGGGAGCGTTCGAAGATGAGGAAGAGAAGATCGACGCGTTTGTGAAAGGATTACCGGAAAGAATCCAAGAAGATATAAGTTCACACGAGCCCGCCTCCATACAACAGGCATGTAGAATGGCTCACAAACTAGTGAACCAGATTGAAGAAAGAATTAAAGAACAGACTGCTGTAGAGGCCAATGTGAAGCAAGTCAAAAGAAAGTGGGAGGAAAACGGTGATAAGAATCACCAATACAACAACAACAATAATCGCAACAATTATCCCAACAATCGCAACATCAATCGCAACTACAACAAACGGCCCAACAACAACAACAACAGCAACTACATTAATCATCCCAACAACAATAATAACCGCAACAACAACAACAATCAGAAGCAGCTATGCTAAAGGTGTGAAAAGTATCACTCGGGGTTCTGCACCAAATTTTGCAACAAGTGTAAAAGAAATGGTCATAGCGCGGCAAAGTGTGAGGTCTACGGACCAGGGGTTAATAGAACGAAAGGAACAAATAGTGTCGGAACGAGTAATGGCGGAGCAAGTAGTGTCGGAGCAAGTTATGCCAATGTAGTTTGTTATAAATGTGGAAAACCAGGCCACATTATTAGAAATTGCCCGAACCAGGAGAACACGAATGGACAAGGCCGCGGAAGAGTTTTCAATATTAATGCGGCAGAGGCACAGGAAGACCCGGAGCTTGTTACGGGTACGTTTCTTATTGACAATAAATCTGCTTACGTTTTATTTGATTCGGGTGCGGATAGAAGCTATATGAGTAGAGATTTTTGTGCTAAATTAAGTTGTCCATTGACGCCTTTGGATAGTAAATTTTTACTCGAATTAGCAAATGGTAAATTAATTTCAGCAGATAATATATGTCGGAATCGAGAAATTAAACTGGTTAGCGAAACATTTAAGATTGATTTGATACCAGTAGAGTTAGGGAGTTTTGATGTGATAATCGGTATGGACTGGTTGAAAGAAGTGAAAGCAGAGATCGTTTGTTACAAAAATGCAATTCGCATTATACGAGAAAAAGGAAAACCCTTAATGGTGTACGGAGAAAAGGGCAACACGAAGCTACATCTTATTAGTAATTTGAAGGCACAAAAACTAATAAGAAAAGGTTGCTATGCTGTTCTAGCACACGTCGAAAAAGTACAAACTGAAGAAAAGAGCATCAATGATGTTCCCATTGCAAAACAATTTCCCGATGTATTTCCGAAAGAATTACCGGGATTACCCCCACATCGATCCGTTGAATTTCAAATAGATCTTGTACCAGGAGCTGCACCAATAGCTCGTGCTCCTTACAGACTCGCACCCAGTGAGATGAAAGAACTGCAAAGCCAATTACAAGAACTTTTAGAGCATGGTTTCATTCGACCAAGCACATCACCGTGGGGAGCTCCTGTTTTGTTTGTCAAGAAGAAAGATGGTACATTCAGGTTGTGTATCGACTACCGAGAGTTGAACAAACTTACCATCAAGAACCGCTACCCACTACCGAGAATCGACGACTTATTTGATCAACTACAAGGCTCGTCTGTTTATTCAAAGATTGACTTACGTTTCGGGTATCATCAAATGCGGGTGAAAGAAGATGATATTCCAAAGACTGCTTTCAGAACACGTTATGGTCATTACGAGTTTATGGTCATGCCGTTTGGTTTAACTAATGCACCAGCTGTGTTCATGGACCTTATGAACCGAGTGTGTGGACCATACCTTGACAAGTTTGTCATTGTTTTCATTGATGACATACTTATTTACTCAAATAATGACCGAGAACACGGTGAACATTTGAGAAAGGTGTTAGAAGTATTGAGGAAGAAAGAATTGTACGCTAAGTTTTCAAAGTGTGCATTTTGGTTGGAAGAAGTTCAATTCCTCGGTCACATAGTGAACAAAGAAGGTATTAAGGTGGATCCGGCAAAGATAGAAACTGTTGAAAAGTGGGAAACCCCGAAAATTCCGAAACACATACGCCAGTTTTTAGGACTAGCTGGTTACTACAGAAGGTTCATCCAAGACTTTTCCAGAATAGCAAAACCCTTGACTGCATTAACGCATAAAGGGAAGAAATTTGAATGGAATGATGAACAAGAGAAAGCGTTTCAGTTATTGAAGAAAAAGCTAACTACGGCACCTATATTGTCATTGCCTGAAGGGAATGATGATTTTGTGATTAATTGTGATGCATCAAAGCAAGGTCTCGGTTGTGTATTAATGCAACGAATGAAGGTGATTGCTTATGCGTCTAGACAATTGAAGATTCACGAACAAAATTATACGACGCATGATTTGGAATTAGGCGCGGTTGTTTTTGCATTAAAGACTTGGAGGCACTATTTATATGGGGTCAAAAGTATTATATATACCGACCACAAAAGTCTTCAACACATATTTAATCAGAAACAACTGAATATGAGGCAGCGTAGGTGGATTGAATTATTGAATGATTACGACTTTGAGATTCGTTACCACCCGGGGAAGGCAAATGTGGTAGCCGATGCCTTGAGCAGGAAGGACAGAGAACCCATTCGAGTAAAATCTATGAATATAATGATTCATAATAACCTTACTACTCAAATAAAGGAGGCGCAACAAGGAGTTTTAAAAGAGGGAAATTTAAAGGATGAAATACCCAAAGGATCGGAGAAGCATCTTAATATTCGGGAAGACGGAACCCGGTATAGGGCTGAAATGATTTGGGTACCAAAATTTGGAGATATGAGAGAAATGGTACTTAGAGAAACTCATAAAACCAGATACTCAATACATCCTGGAACGGGGAAGATGTACAAGGATCTCAAGAAACATTTTTGGTGGCCGGGTATGAAAGCCGATGTTGCTAAATACGTAGGAGAATGTTTGACGTGTTCTAAGGTCAAAGCTGAGCATCAGAAACCATCAGGTCTACTTCAACAACCCGAAATCCCGGAATGGAAATGGGAAAACATTACCATGGATTTCATCACTAAATTGCCAAGGACTGCAAGTGGTTTTGATACTATTTAGGTAATAGTTGATCGTCTCACCAAATCAGCACACTTCCTGCCAATAAGAGAAGATGACAAGATGGAGAAGTTAGCACGACTGTATTTGAAGGAAGTCATCTCCAGACATGGAATACCAATCTCTATTATCTCTGATAGGGATGGCAGATTTATTTCAAGATTCTGGCAGACATTACAGCAAGCATTAGGAACTCGTCTAGACATGAGTACTGCCTATCATCCACAAACTGATGGGCAGAGCGAAAGGACGATACAAACGCTTGAAGACATGCTACGAGCATGTGTTATTGATTTCGGAAACAGTTGGGATCGACATCTACCGTTAGCAGAATTTTCCTACAACAACAGCTACCATTCAAGCATTGAGATGGCGCCGTTTGAAGCACTTTATGGTAGAAAGTGCAGGTCTCCGATTTGTTGGAGTGAAGTGGAGGATAGACAGATTACGGGTCCGGAGATTATACAAGAAACTACCAAGAAGATCATCCAAATTCAACAACGGTTGAAAACCGCCCAAAGTCGATAAAAGAGCTACGCTGACATTAAAAGAAAAGATATAGAATTTGAAATTGGAGAGATGGTCATGCTTAAAGTTGCACCTTGGAAAGGCGTTGTTCGATTTGGTAAACGAGGGAAATTAAATCCAAGGTATATTGGACCATTCAAGATTATTGATCGTGTCGGACCAGTAGCTTACCGACTTGAGTTACCTCAACAACTCGCGGCTGTACATAACACTTTCCACGTCTCGAATTTGAAGAAATGTTTTGCTAAAGAAGATCTCACTATTCCGTTAGATGAAATCCAAATCAACGAAAAACTCCAATTCATCGAAGAACCCGTCAAAATAATGGATCGTGAGGTTAAAAGACTTAAGCAAAACAAGATACCAATTGTTAAGGTTCGATGGAATGCTCGTAGAGGACCCGAGTTCACCTGGGAGCATGAAGATCAGATGAAGAAGAAATACCCGCATCTATTTCCAGAAGATTCGTCAATACCTTCAACAGCTTAAAATTTCGGGACGAAATTTATTTAACGGGTAGGTACTGTAGTGACCCGAACTTTTCCATGTTTATATATATTAATTGAGATTGATATTTACATGATTAAATGTTTCCAACATGTTAAGCAATCAAACTTGTTAAGACTTGATTAATTGAAATATGTTTCATATAGACAATTGACCACCCAAGTTGACCGGTGATTCACGAACGTTAAAACTTGTAAAAACTATATGATGACATATATATGGATATATATATAAAGTTAACATGATACTATGATAATTAAACATATCATTAAGTATATTAACAATGAACTACATATGTAAAAACAAGACTACTAACTTAATGATTTTTAAACGAGACATATATGTAACGATTATCGTTGTAAAGACATTTAATGTATATATATCATATTAAGAGATATTCATACATGATAATATCATGATAATATAATAATTTAAAATCTCATTTGATATTATAAACATTGGGTTAACAACATTTAACAAGATCGTTAACCTAAAGGTTTCAAAACAACACTTACATGTAACGACTAACGATGACTTAACGACTCAGTTAAAATGTATATACATGTAGTGTTTTAATATGTATTTATACACTTTTGAAAGACTTCAATACACTTATCAAAATACTTCTACTTAACAAAAATGCTTACAATTACATCCTCGTTCAGTTTCATCAACAATTCTACTCGTATGCACCCGTATTCGTACTCGTACAATACACAGCTTTTAGATGTATGTACTATTGGTATATACACTCCAATGATCAGCTATTAGCAGCCTATGTGAGTCACCTAACACATGTGGGAACCATCATTTGGCAACTAGCATGAAATATCTCATAAAATTACAAAAATATGAGTAATCATTCATGACTTATTTACATGAAAACAAAATTACATATCCTTTATATCTAATCCATACACCAACGACCAAAAACACCTACAAACACTTTCATTCTTCAATTTTATTCATCTAATTGATCTCTCTCAAGTTCTATCTTCAAGTTCTAAGTGTTCTTCATAAATTCCAAAAGTTCTAGTTTCATAAAATCAAGAATACTTTCAAGTTTGCTAGCTCACTTCCAATCTTGTAAGGTGATCATCCAACCTCAAGAAATCTTTGTTTCTTACAGTAGGTTATCATTCTAATACAAGGTAATAATCATATTCAAACTTTGGTTCAATTTCTATAACTATAACAATCTTATTTCAAGTGATGATCTTACTTGAACTTGTTTTCGTGTCATGATTCTGCTTCAAGAACTTCGAGCCATCCAAGGATCCGTTGAAGCTAGATCCATTTTTCTCTTTTCCAGTAGGTTTATCCAAGGAACTTAAGGTAGTAATGATGTTCATAACATCATTCGATTCATACATATAAAGCTATCTTATTTGAAGGTTTAAACTTGTAATCACTAGAACATAGTTTAGTTAATTCTAAACTTGTTCGCAAACAAAAGTTAATCCTTCTAACTTGACTTTTAAAATCAACTAAACACATGTTCTATATCTATATGATATGCTAACTTAATGATTTAAAACCTGGAAACACGAAAAACACCGTAAAACCGGATTTACGTAGTAACACCGCGGGCTGTTTTGGGTTAGTTAATTAAAAACTATGATAAACTTTGATTTAAAAGTTGTTATTCTGAGAAAATAATTTTTATTATGAACATGAAACTATATCCAAAAATTATGGTTAAACTCAAAGTGGAAGTATGTTTTCTAAAATGGTCATCTAGACGTCGTTCTTTCGACTGAAATGACTACCTTTACAAAAACGACTTGTAACTTATTTTTCCGACTATAAACCTATAATTTTTCTATTTAGATTCATAAAATAGAGTTCAATATGAAACCATAGCAATTTGATTCACTCAAAACGGATTTAAAATGAAGAAGTTATGGGTAAAACAAGATTGGATAATTTTTCTCATTTTAGCTACGTGAAAATTGGTAACAAATCTATTCCAACCATAACTTAATCAACTTGTATTGTATATTATGTAATCTTGAGATACCATAGACACGTATACAATGTTTCGACCTATCATGTCGACACATCTATATATATTTCGGAACAACCATAGACACTCTATATGTGAATGTTGGAGTTAGCTATACAGGGTTGAGGTTGATTCCAAAATATATATAGTTTGAGTTGTGATCAATACTGAGATACGTATACACTGGGTCGTGGATTGATTCAAGATAATATTTATCGATTTATTTCTGTACATCTAACTGTGGACAACTAGTTGTAGGTTACTAACGAGGACAGCTGACTTAATAAACTTAAAACATCAAAATATATTAAAAGTGTTGTAAATATATTTTGAACATACTTTGATATATATGTATATATTGTTATAGGTTCGTGAATCAACCAGTGGCCAAGTCTTACTTCCCGACGAAGTAAAAATCTGTGAAAGTGAGTTATAGTCCCACTTTTAAAATCTAATATTTTTGGGATGAGAATACATGCAGGTTTTATAAATGATTTACAAAATAGACACAAGTACGTGAAACTACATTCTATGGTTGAATTATCGAAATCGAATATGCCCCTTTTTATTAAGTCTGGTAATCTAAGAATTAGGGAATAGACACCCTAATTGACGCGAATCCTAAAGATAGATCTATTGGGCCTAACAAACCCCATCCAAAGTACCGGATACTTTAGTACTTCGAAATTTATATCATATCCGAAGGGTGTCCCGGAATGATGGGGATATTCTTATATATGCATCTTGTTAATGTCGGTTACCAGGTGTTCACCATATGAATGACTTTTATCTCTATGTATGGGATGTGTATTGAAATATGAAATCTTGTGGTCTATTATTATGATTTGATATATATATAGGTTAAACCTATAACTCACCAACATTTTTTTGACGTTTTAAGCATGTTTATTCTCAGGTGATTATTAAGAGCTTCCGCTGTCGCATACTTAAATAAGGACGAGATTTGGAGTCCATGCTTGTATGATATTGTGTAAAAACTGCATTCAAGAAACTTATTTTGTTGTAACATATTTGTATTGCAAACCATTATGTAATGGTCGTGTGTAAACAGGATATTTTAGATTATCATTATTTGATAATCTACGTAAAGCTTTTTAAACCTTTATTGATGAAATAAAGGTTATGGTTTGTTTTAAAAATGAATGCAGTCTTTGAAAAACGTCTCATATAGAGGTCAAAACCTCGCAACGAAATCAATTAATATGGAACGTTTTTAATCAATAAGAACGGGACATTTCACCCTATATGATCTAAGTCCACATACAACTCAATGTCTGACGTTCCTTGTGATGTTGTTGCTTTTAATTGTATTTTGGTGCCCAACACTTGAAAACTAAAATGTACATGAGCAGTTGGTGGTTTTTGTGTCTCTGATGTGGCTGGCATTGTTGGTAGAAGAAGAAGAGTTGTAAGACCTATATTAATTATATATGATTTTTTTCTAATTTTTACCATTCAAAGTTTATAACTTCATGTTTCTTTATTAAAGCTTAAATGATCAAAAGTGCCTCAGAGTGTATACACGACCTTTTTAATGGATCTAAGTTAGTAAAATACAAACAACTACCAAGTTGACTCTTAAATGTATCTAATATATTAAGCCATTTGTGCTCAGGATTTATGCCTTGAAGGTCAGAAATGGAGTTGAAGTTGTGCAGGGATCGGGTTGTCATATGGTTTGTGATACATTTGTATTGTTTTCTTTTTCCTAAATTTATTGCGTTTACGTTGCTAATATATCTTATAGATTATTGATGCTCGGTGACTCTAATTAACTAATTGTCCTTACAATGATCATGTTGGTACATAATGTTGGATAAATATCACTTTTACGACAAGTAGACAAGGGCTTGGTGTCTGTGGGACGGTAAGTAAAATTCACAAAACGGTGCGAATGGGTTATATGAGAACACATTGAACATGTTTTACGTTGGTATATGTTATATATATGTTTAGGTGTTTAATCTATTTTAATGTCTACCTGTTAATTTATGTACATGTCGATGCTGATGATGATTGTAAGAATTTGACTAATCTTACTATATGATTAATAATAGATGATGTTCATGTTTTGTTAATTCATTTTTTTATATATATATTGAATGCCAATGTCAATACGATATTCTATTTATTTTGACTTGAATATGTGCTTGCATATGCTTAATTAGAAATCACTTAAGCTTGCATTGATAAAACTTATTTAAAACCAACACTTGGTGGATAAACTGGTAGAGACGCATCCATAATCAAAATTGATGTAGATACTCAAACCTATTAATCAAAGAACACGATATGAAATACAACAGAAAAAATATTCGTTATAATAAATATTGTTTACACTTTGTTTGATTAAGAGTCGCCGTGCAACGCACGAGCTCTTAAAGGCTAGTAATTTATATGGCGTATTTGTGCTTTTCATTTTGTACGGGTTCTCCTTTACTTTATAAATAAATTATATGAAATTTAAATTTATATCAAATTTAAATTGCTCAGATTTTGAAACTTTATTCACCGATAATTGAAATTCAAAATGAATTACTCCGTATTTATTATGGAATTCAAATTTCATAATTTATGTAATTCAATTATTCAAGTACTTTTTAAGAATCTACACTTCTACATCTACATCTACATCTACACTACTTATTAAAGCAAAGTGATAATTATGTCAGATTATTTTTAAATTTCTTAAATAAGATTATCTCAACCATTCAAATTTTTTTTTTTTTTTTTTTGGCAAAAAACAAAAAATTATATAAATTTTTCACAAAGAGTGAAAATAAATGATACAAGATCCAGGACTTCGTAGCCCAAAAAACCAAAGCAGAGGCCATATGGACATGCTCATATTCACCTCATAAACCCACTTACATCAAACAAACCAAATAGCCAATAACAAGCTTATTGCCAAAGAGAATTAGACTATGCAAATCAACAAAGTGAGTAGGAAAACCAAGATATCCTTCAGCTTGTGCCTTTATCTTCGACAGTAGCTTAAATCAGAGACCAAGGATGATATTTCCAAACATACATATGAAAACTCTCTACAACACCCGCATTAAGAAAATAAATTCGACCACACATTTTGAGACCAAGGACAATGCAAAAGCATATGATCAACCGATTCCACCTCCGACGTACACCATCCACACCTATCATCCGACCCATCACAACCATTCAATAGTTATCATCCTAAGGCTGTGATTAATCTGATGTAAGATTTGTCTCTTTCGTGTCAGATTTATGTTCTTTTCCCAATTTACCCTCAACCGTAACACTAAACAATCGTACAAAAACTGATTCTTATTCAGTTTTTATTATCAAAACTAATACCCATCTTCCAGAGCAAAAAAAAACCCTAATCCATAACCAAAAATCGTTCAAACAATCCCATCAGTTTATTTTCGTCAATTTGAGGTATGAGTGTTCGGAATCATACAAACACGGTTTAAATTAGATGGATGATGTCAATATGTATTTATCTATCTTCAAATCCGAATTGATTTTTTGAAGTTTCCACCATGAAGAATTTTCATTTGCGGTTGATTAAGCCAAGACTATTTCTATCTACAATTCCTTTATGCGACCTTTTTAATAGTTTGGTATTGCAATCGGGTTGCAGGTAATTTCAATTTTTGTTACTTAAATTATGGTTTGAATTGATTATTAAGATTGATGGTCTGTAATGCATAAACTGAATTCTGTGATAAAAAAAAAGAAAGAACTTGATACCCTAACCATGAATCTGAAACGATTTCAATTTCGTAACGCGTTATTCAAACCTAATAATTATATTTGTGACTTGCAGATTTAAGGGTTTTTTTTATTATTATTGAGCAATTTATTTTAGTTAAAAGTAATATCTTCATGTTGGCCGGTAGACATATTTGGTGGAATTGGGTTTGAAGCCGAGTGTTATTAATTATAATGCTTTGATGAGCGGTTTTTCAAAGAAGAAAATGGTGAAGGAATGTAAAGAGACGTTTGATGATATTCCTAAGCAAGGGTTGGTTTCGAATGTGTATACTTTTAATACTTTGATTACAGCGTATTTTCAGGCGGGAATCACGGAAGAAGCGGTTAAAGTTCTTGAATTGATGTTGGAAGGTAATACTGTTGGTCCAAATGTTTCAACTTATTTTCCTGTTAAGTGTCAGTTTGATCTTCGCCCGTTATGGGTTGAATTTGCAGCCTTGATTTCACTAACTTGTATAACATTGTGATTATGATACTTATTGTAAGCAAAGTTGTTGTGAATTGTACTAGCCTGATAGACCTTGTGACTTTATTAATTATACGTGATCTTGATTGCAGTGTGTAATGACCCGGAATTTTTCGACCAAATTATACTTATGAGATTAATATTTACATAAATTAAACCATACCAACATGATAAGCAATCCAAATTGTTGAGACTTGTGTTTTTGAAAGGAGTTTTACACAACATTTGACCGTCCAATATGACCGATGATATCACGAACTATATAACATACGATAATTATACGTTTGTGTGTATATATGTATTTATATATATTTAACATGATTTAAGGATGGTTTAACATTTCATTGTGTACTAATGACAATGAGTTATAAGTATATTTTGAAACTACTAACTTAAGTTTTCAAAACGATAACTATACGTAACATTCTTTGATATATATACTTATAATCTATAATGCTTATACATGTATCGTATATATAATGTATTTAATCACTTTTTAAGGACTTAAATACATAAAAAAATATAAGTATATTCACAAAAGATAGCTATATTTGAATTCTCGTTTCGTTTCCTCAAGATTTCTATACGTATATCTAGGGTATATGTACCCGTATCATATACAGCTTCTATACGTATTTACTATTGGTATATATACATCAAATCAACATCCTAATCAAAATTATTACTGCCCTAGATATGAGGTAACTAGGATTTGTCAAGTAGTATGAATTATTAGTAAGAAAACAAAATTAGGAATCCTTTTCTTTCTTTATAAACTAAAAACGTTTTTATAAATGAACACCATTTCTTCACTCCATTTTCTCATATCTACACCCTCATTTATCTCTCAAAATACTCCTAACTTCATACTTGATCATCTCCAAGCATTTTCCCCATCATTTAGCTTCAATTACAAGCCTTAAACACCATAAGAAAACTCTTTCAAGAACATATCAAAATAACCACCCATTTGAAGAAGTTTACTTCCAACCTTTTGATCTAACTCCACCACTCTTTGATTCCAACATTATTTCTTATCTTTTGCAGTAACTTTGTCCAAGTAACTTGAGGTAGTAACCTTGTTCATAATCTTATTCAATTCATATTCATATAGCTATCTTATTTTGTGGTATAAAATTTTAACAACAAGAACATAGTTTGAATGATTTCAAACTTGTTCGCAAACTAAATAGATCCTTCTAACTTGACTTTTAAAACACTTCAAGACATGTAATATATCATAATGATATGCTAACCTAACAAGATATAACTTGGTTTTACAAAGAACATCTTAAAAACTGAATCTACGTCGTCAAAGTGCAACCGGGGGCTGTTTTGGGTTGGATAATTAAAAATCATCTTGAACTTTGAATTGGAAGTTCTTGTTCTGGAAAAATGATATTTCTTATGAATATGTTAACACATAAAAATTTCATGGTTTAACTCAAAGTGTAAGTATTTTTAGAAAAATGATCATTAAATGTTGTTTTTATGATGGAAAATGATCACTTTCATAAGTTTCACCAAAGTTTAACCTATAACCTATGATTTCGAATACAAACTAAGGTATTTTCAGTTCATATTCTTAAAATTTGACTCGATCCAAGGAAGTGGCAAGTTGAACCAACAAAAACGGAGTTGTAATGAAGAAACTACGACTAAAACAAGATTGGGTATCCGAAGCTAGTTTAGCTACGAAAATATTTGGAGAAAAAGTAAATTAATCATATCTTTTCTAATTAATATGATATTTTATATATAATTACTTATGATTTGATTTTATATATTTCAGGACCACCCGTAAACAACACGAGAAGATTAATCATAAGACCTCATGATTGTACGCAACACGTCATTTGACAACACGGTACTTTATGTACGCAACACGTCATTTGACAACATGGTACCATGGGTCGAGATTAATTCTGATCAATACGAATACGATGGGGTATTTATTTATTTTATTTAAGCAACTAATTGTGGACCACTAACATCGGACTGCTAACTACGGATTAAGAAAATATTAAAAGTATATATATATGTAACGATTACTTAAAAAGAAAATATGTTGATATATTATATATATATGGTTAGGTTCGTGATATCTATCGGAGACCAAGTCGAATTAAATACCTTCAAGGCAAAAGTGAGTTTCATTACTCCCTTTTTATATATATTTTTGGGCTGAGAATACATGCACTGTTTTATAACTGTTTTACGAAATGGACACAAGTACTAAAAACATATTCTACGTTGAGTTATACCACTTTGCATATTTTTCCCTAATAGCTTGGTAACTACCATTTACATGCGGTATTGTAAACGCGAATCCTGTTGATATATCTATCGGGCCTGACAACCCCAACCGGACTGGACGACCAGTATTCAACGGTTGCACAGTACTTCGTTTCGGTGACTACACTTGGTACGGTGTAGTGAGATTTCATAATAAAGGGAATATGCGACGTTGATTAATAGTTAAGTATGGTTACCAAGTGCTCAACCACTTAGAATGCTTTACATACACTTGCGAGTGTATTATGTTTATGATTATGAAATCTTGTGGTCTATTAACATATTGAAATGATTGTTATGATAAACCTATGAACTCACCAACCTTTTAGTTGATACTTTAAAGTATGTTTATTCTCAGGTACGAATTAAGTCTTCCGCTGTGCATTTGCTCAATATAAGGACATTACTTGGAGCCGATCATCGCAATGGGACCAAATGTTAATGACTTCGTCCAGGTGGATTAGGACGGATCCTTTCACAGTGGGACACCAAAAGGTTGTGCTATGAGTTTGATACAGAACCATATTATCAAGGTTTAGATAGTAAAGTCCAGGTAAAATATACTCTCCTATATGTATATATCTGAATCTGAATATCTGATCTGAACTTTGTATTGCATAGTATTGATGGCCATGTGACAGAATTTCATACTCTATCGTCATCACACATGTATGTTATACAGCTAACGATATATAGGCCTAACTAAATAGATATTAAGTTAGACCTAAACCACTTATTGGCTCTCTTAGTTTCTCCTATTTAGTTAGGCATATGTGTTGTTTATCATGTTATATTGCATAATGGTATATGCTTTTATTTGATCAAATTTGCTTTGATGTACTTCCTTTTGAGGTTTATGAATAAAATACTCCTTTTTGCATACAGAATTATGCTTTAGAAAATGGCATAGAGATATCCTCTCCAGTGAGTCATACGCTGTTTGATCCTGCTGAGATTATCGAAAACGTACTTATTGAGTAAATACATTTATGTTTCATATTACTGAAAATTTTATTGTTTATTTTTTAAAAATTTATTTATTCTTTGTTAATAAATAGAATGGAGGAAGGCCGCCAATGAATAGCCAGCTGATTCTGAAACTTGTTGGCGAACCTCGTTGGTTATCGTCTTCACTCTCTATCACGTATTCTATGATTCCTCCCGTAGGAGATCTTAAACTGTATTCAAACAAAAGCAAACTGTATAATTGGAAAAGATTATCCAAATCCCAGTGAGTGCAATCTTTAATCTTCTAAATTTTGATCATGAATTACTTTATAATCTATCTCATTTGATGTCTTAATTGACTGGTTTCAGTTATTTCTCATGAAACTGCAAGCAAAGAATGTAAGACAAAGTTAGCTGCAGCCTACAAGTTGAATAAGGTAACAAATGGTGTAGTGACAGATGAAGATATGCAAAACTTAGAGAGACAATTGGTGGAAAATGTTGACCAAAGTCAAGGGACCGCTTCAAAGAGACTAAAATAAAAGCTGATTTGATGAATCTTGGCTAGTGGGTTCGATCAACTTGTCTCACATTATTGATTATCCATCCTCACATGAATTCACTCATTTGATTAAACATGTAGTTAACATGATCAAGAAGTTTGGACAAAACATGTAGGAATGTTGTAGCTGTATTATTATTTTCTTAATTGCTAGATATACACAACATGTTATTTTGCTGCTAACTGAAAACTTTGAAATGTCATATTTTGCAATTTGTGTCGGTATGTTCGCAATAAAGTTTTTTTAATCGACGTATTATATGTCGCTTTAAAAAAGATCATTTTAGTGAATTTCCCTTTTATTAAAACAAAAATAGTAGAAAAGAATTAGAAAGGTATAAAACCAAGAATTCTAAACTTTGTACTTTATAATCAATTATTTATAATTTATTTTCTTTCATTTCTCTTAATAGTGATTTCTATTCTATATTTAGTTATTTACCATGAATCTTTGTGAACTCGGTTATTTCTGGATTACTGTGACGATCGCTCCAAATCCATATGGAGGAACACGTTATTCATCGATTTCATTGCGAGGTATTTGACCTCTATATGATACGTTTTGTAAACATTGCATTCTTTTGAAAAGACACACCATCAATGAATATTTAAATCAAAGGTTCTCGACATCTGATGATTTCTATATATAGACAATCACCGTAAATAATAGTTTACAATAGTAATTCCGTTGACAATGCAGTCAAAATAAGATACATGGTGATGATTTTGTGAATGCAACGTTTTCTTGAATAAAGCATGCAAGACTCCATGCACATAGCTTGTATAACATGTAAGCAAACAGCGGAAGATTTCTAGGGAACCTGAGAATAAACATGCTAACAAGTGTCAACACAAAGGTTGGTGAGTTCATAGTTTTAGTGTTTTGCATAATCTGTATATAAAAGTGGATCACAAGATTTCAGTTGTTTCATCCAGAAACGTTTATCAAAATATTCTACAAGATTGAGCACACTGATAACTAAACTTAACGTATATATAATTTGTACTCTTTGTATAATCATCTTAATAATACACGCAAACCAACGTGTACGCTTCTCAAATAGCATACGTCCGTTAAAAGGCTAGTGCTCTAGCTCAGACGGGGATATCAAGCCCTATGGATCCATATACTACTACTCGCGCCCACCAGTTCTTATAACTGGCAGTTACTAGTTACCAAAGCTAAGGGATATTCGGTTTAAACTCAGTGTAGAATTTAGTATGTACTTGTATCCATTGCGTTTAAAATAAATTGCATGTATTCTCAGCCCAAAAATATAAATTGCAAAAGCAATTAAAAAGGGAGCAAATGAAACTCACCTTAGCAGCATATAAAGTTTTTCACCAAAATGTGACCGAAACTCGGATTACCAATTAATCGTAGATCTCAACGTATCAGTATTGAGATTCAATATTGTAGGAAAGTACGTAGACGTAACGGAGATGATAAACACTAGGTTTGATTCATAAATATACCCCCGAACATTGCCCATAACCTCCTTGGCAATAACCCATAATTTCCTTAGCTCTATCCCGCTTGAAAACCATTTTGAAAATAACCCACTCATGACCTCGTCGTAGTATTTTATGTATAATACATAATTAATAATACAAATAATAATAAGATTAATAATAATATTAATCTTAATAATATAAATAATAATAATAATAATAATAATAATAATAATAATAATAATAATAATAATAAAATAAATTAAATAAATATTACGGAGTAATAATACTAGAGAAAGATATATATATTCAATTGAGCCAAAAACTGCGCAATTTATAGAACTTTTTCTGAAAAAGTACCCCATGCGATCGCATGGGATTTGTGCTTCAAGGCCATGCGATCGCATGGCCCTCTGATCCAGCTCACAAACTTTTAACTTTTTGTTTGTCGACATAATTTTATATAATATATATAATATATTTAATTTATATAATTAATTATATATTATATTAAATTCACATGCATAGTTGACTTGTAATTTTTGTTCCGATAAGTCGTACGTCATCACTCGACTTATGTCCCGGTTCCGGTTTTTCAAGTGTCCTTTCGTACGCTGAGAAAACTTGTATTTTACATTTCGTGTCACGTACCTTTGTCAAAATATAGCCTTAAATTATCCCTAAACTATACCACTCAAAGTATATCTTAAACTTTCGAGTATTTTGATCATTTACTTCTATAAATCATCGTCTCGCTATTTGTTAATATATATATAATAACAATTCGTTTTTATGATCAAGTTAATATTATATTTTATCGTATTGTTAAATATATATTTTCAATATTAATAAACACGTTTTAAAATACATATCGCAAGTTATTCATATATCTAATTCCAACAGTTGATATTCCTTATTATTGTATGTGTCCAAATAACGTTATTTAAACAAACACTTTACCATTTATTCCGAATACCGTTAAGAATGAATGATTTCCCAAATCAACGTGGACCTTACAACAGAGACCCGTAATAATATCATAATCCATAAGGAACTCAATAATCATCTTTTAATTCAATCGTTTGACATAATCTTTTAACTCTGTATCTAAATATATCAATCAGATAATCAAACCAATAAATTTAATGCACAGTATCATATACTCAACACTTTGTTACGTTTTCAAGTTATGGTATATATATGTATCTACTTACATATAATTGTTCGTGAATCTTTGAGAACAATCGAAAGGTAATTGAATAGTTCAAAAATTTTGAGATTCAACTTTACAGACTTTGCTTATCGTGTCGGAAACGTTAAAGATTAAGTTTAAATTTGGTCAGAAATTTTCGGGTCATCACAGTACCTACCCGTTAAAGAAATTTCGTCCCGAAATTTGAGTGAGGTCGTCATGGCTGACAATAAAATGTTTTCATGACGAATATGAGTTGGTAAATAGAATTTTATCACCATTGAATAATACGGATAAAACAATCCGATTACTCGAAGCGTATGAGAGAAGTTATCGTAATAGAGTGAAATGGAGAATAGAGATTCGTCTTATCTCTTGATGTAGTAACGATTGATTTCCGAAATTTAAGGAATAGAAAATCTTCATAATTTAAATAAGATTTGATTCTTCGGAATTTAAGGAAATTAGGATTTCCTTTGATTAAATGCGTAATCTGCCTCGATTGCTATGTCTAATATTTTGCTATAAATTAACCTCTTCTGTTTCATTTATTTTCATCACTCCTATAATCTTCTTTCTTATTTCATACTTAAAAAAGATTTGTGAAAATGCTTCATCCAGTTCTGATTCTTGATATTTTCTTGGCTATCATATCATTCATTCTTCTTTTTCATCTGCCACCAGAGGAGGTTATTTTCTTCTACTATTACCTTGGGGTTATATTGTTTTTCATTCTCCCGTGTCTTTATATTGCTATACGCATTGATATACACGGTTTGTAATTTCGGGGTTGTTTTCGGGCTTTATATTTTCCATTATATTTCGGAGCTTCATGCTTTCTTTTTCTCTTCCCGACTTTAAGTCAAGCGAATAATGGTCCAAAATTCGTAGGTATGGATTTTGAAATGAACATAATTAATGTTCTAAGAAAGAAACGGTAATGGCACAATCTGACTTGTCAAATTACCTGAATACCTCGAAAAAGACCGAATCATCAAGAAAAATATTTTCTTGATATGTTTAGAGGTTAAATAGAATGAAAGAGTTATGTAACATGGTTCATGATGAGGGTATGATCTGTGAACCTTTATCACGTTCCATTAGAAACTCAGCATGACTTACTGTAATATAATCACGTTGATCAAGTGTCATTATATTATACTAACTCATGCTTCAATTCCCAACACTACTTCAAAAACATCCATTTTTCGAAATTTTCAGAAATTAGAAACTAAAATAGTTTCTTTTATGATGTAACACAGATAGCGTGAAGAGATAAATGATTTTAGATAAGAATAGTTATGAAAATATCTTCAGAAATATGGAGGATATTTATAATGGAAGATACGATGATATCTTAGAATTTCTAATATTAGAGGATGATGCGAAAAATCTGTCTGTGAAGGTTTAGAATAAGAAGTAAGGTTCTTACTAATGGTTTCAGCAGACACTAAATCATTTGGATTCTTTGAAGGTAGATTTCGTCCTTGTGATTTGTCTACAGCTTCCTTCATACTTTGCTCAACCCGTTTTCCAGTTCCAAACCTTCACTTTTTCTGTGCTTTTCCAACACACTACTCTTTATCATCAAACTTTCGACTGTTAAAGTCGTTTACAGTTTTTGCTGTTTCATCAACATTTTTTCAAAATTCGGAGAACTAGTTTCGTAGTTTGAGGTATTTTTCATAAACTTCACATTCGAAGTATGTAAGTCTAGAAGATAGATGTTATATATATATATATATATATATATATATATATATATATATATATATATATATAACTGTTGTCATAGAAAATGCTGCGAGATTCAAAATACTGATTGCTAATTCCCGGTGGTTGGTATGGAAATTATTGTTACAAGATATGGATGAGTACATGATAGGATTTCAATGAGTATAAGGATTTTTCGAAAGGTCAAGGATTAATAAAGTTGTTTGGTAAATTTACTGCTAATGTGGTGGAACATGAAAGGTTCCCCAGTAACAAAACGTATATATCAAGGTTACAATAAGGCTTAATCTGAAAAGTTGAAGTTGACTGATTGGAAGTGTGATAAAACTGGATACTTTGAAAAGAAATTGCAAGATTATTTTCAGTAATAACAATGCTAAAGGATCTTTCACCGTTTTGAAGTCAAAGTATAGCTTTGAAAGATGTAAAGATCTAAGAATGATGTCACTTGTTAAATCTTGACTTGGATTCTGCTATGTCAATATCAGAATATGTAATTGAATTTGTATGGAAACGATTGTATATCGCTGTGAGCATAGTTAATAATTTTTGAATCAAAGTTGAAGAATGTACAGTGTAACATATTAATTGCGAACTTATATATTTCCAGGGTATCACCTACCCGTTAAAGATTTCACAATTAATACTTTGTACAAAAGAATTTTTATTACCGTCTTTATGAAAATATATGTATGTATATTTTCTTCAGATGTAACACAGATTTAATGAATTAATATCATATTAAGCTCATTTAATTTTCGGCTTGACTTAGAAATGATTAATCTCTAAAACATTAAAGATTACATAATCTTTGCGGAGTATTTCGCTAATGTAATCGATACTTCATTATTTATTCTTATTGATATTCCTCAGTGAAGGATGTTGGTGCTCGTGGAATTTTGTGAACCTTACAAGGCACAGATGATGTTTTCTGAAAAGTTTCGAGTATATCGAAATTGAAAATGTAAAATCAATTATGTAATTGATTAATACACTTGGTTTATTATGAAATGGAATTCATTGGGTTGAAACAGAGATTGTAGTTAACAATGGTTAAGTTGTTAAGGAAGGATGTACATCATTGCATATTAGTAATATGAACTAACTGAGTAGTACCTACCAGTTAAGATTCACACGTAATAGCTTAGTACGAAAAGATTTATTTTGATTTCAAAATTCATATATATTAAATATACATAAAATTTCTTCAGGAAAAAATGAGTTAATACTTCATCGGTTATTGTTGCTGGTATTTCTTGGTAACTATGGTGCGTATGACGTTGATGCTCGTGGAACAGATTGTGAAGTTGAGGTTTGCGATGCGGATGTTGTTGGTGGTGGTAATGGTACTGTTGGTGTTGTTGTCGGTGGTACTGTTGATGCCGGTGATGCTGCTGGTGCTTGTAACCTTTGCACCATATTCTCCAAAACCACTACCCGAGCGCGAAGCTCGTTGACTTCTTCTACTACACCGGGATGATTGGCGGTTCGGACGAGCAGATGAATAAGATCCAGAATTTGAGAGAGTATATTATCGTGACGAGATACTCTGGAAATGAGAGAGAAAATGGTGTCTCGAACAGGTTCGCCGGTAAGTGCTTCAGGTTCTTCGCCAAGAGGGCAATGTGGTGGATGGAAGGGATCGCCTTCTTCTTGTCTCCAATAATTAAGTAAGCTACGAACCCATCCCCAATTCATCCAGAATAGATGATGGCTAATTGGTTGATCCATTCCAGTTACACTGTCTTCGGAATTCAGGTGAATATCCATATCGGAATAGCTGTCAGAGTTTAAGGAATTTGAACTAGATACGGGATCCATCTTGTATAATTAGGGATATGATTTTTGATATGAATTAGATTATAGAATTTAGTTTGGTATTCTTCAATACATAATTTACATATGTATATATAATACCAAATTCCATAAATCACGGAGAAATTTTCGGAAGATGTCAAGAAAAGTTTACAGTAACAGATACGCTAAGATATGAATTTTGTTTATCTACTATTCATGCAATCAATGCAGTAAAACGTGCCTAGACTAGGAATGATAAGCAGGTAATTTCCGACAAGAAATGATAAGCAAAACTTCTAACATGAAGACACGGTCGAAGTCCAGACTTACTAACGCATCCTAACAACTATCAGTTAGACACACTCATGCAAGACCTGGTTCACTAGGACCAACACTTTGATACCAACTGTGACGATCGCTCCAAATCCATATGAAAGAACACGTCATTCATCGATTTCATTGCGAGGTATTTGACCTCTATATGATACGTTTTGTAAACATTGCATTCTTTTGAAAAGGCACACCATCAATGAATATTTAAATCAAAGGTTCTCGACATCTGATGATTTCTATATATAGACAATCACCGTAAATAATAGTTTACAATAGTAATTCCGTTGACAATGCAGTCAAAATAAGATACATGGTGATGATTTTGTGAATGCAACGTTTTCTTGAATAAAGCATGCAAGACTCCATGCACATAGCTTGTATAACATGTAAGCAAACAGCGGAAGACTTCTAGAGAACCTGAGAATAAACATGCTAACAAGTGTCAACACAAAGGTTGGTGAGTTCATAGTTTTAGTGTTTTGCATAATCTGTATATAAAAGTGGATCACAAGATTTCAGTTGTTTCATCCAGAAACGTTTATCAAAATATTCTACAAGATTGAGCACCCTGATAACTAAACTTAACGTATATATAAATTATACCCTTTGTATAATCATTTTATAATACACGCAAACCAACGTGTACGCTTCTCAAATAGCATACGTCCGTTAAAAGGCTAGTGCTCTAGCTCAGACGGGGATATCAAGCCCTATGGATCCATATACTACTACTCGCGCCCACCAGTTCTTATAACTAGCAGTTACTAGCTACCAAAGCTAAGGGATATTCGGTTTAAACTCAGTGTAGAATTTAGTATGTACTTGTATCCATTGCGTTTAAAATAAATTGCATGTATTCTCAGCCCAAAAATATAAATTGCAAAAGCAATTAAAAAGAGAGCAAATGAAACTCACCTTAGCAGCATATAAAGTTGTTCACCAAAATGTGACCGAAACTCGGATTACCAATTAATCGTAGATCTCAACGTATCAGTATTGAGATTCAATATTGTAGGAAAGTACGTAGACGTAACGGAGATGATAAACACTAGGTTTGATTCATAAATATACCCCCGAACATTACCCATAACCTCCTTGGCAATAACCCATAATTTCCTTAGCTCTATCCCGCTTGAAAACCATTTTGAAAATAACCCACTCATGACCTCGTCGTAGTATTTTATGTATAATACATAATTAATAATACTAATAATAATAAGATTAATAATAATATTAATCTTAATAATATAAATAATAATAATAATAATAATAATAATAATAATAATAATAATAATAATAATAATAATAATAATAATAATAATAATAATAATAAAATAAATTAAATAAATATTACGGAGTAATAATACTAGAGAAAGAGATATATATTCAATTGAGCCAAAAACTGCGCAATTTATAGAACTTTTTATGAAAAAGTACCCCATGCGATCGCATGGGATTTGTGCTTCAAGGCCATGCGATCGCATGGCCCTCTGATCCAGCTCACAAACTTTTAACTTTTTGTTTGTCGACATAATTTTATATAATATATATAATATATTTAATTTATATAATTAATTATATATTATATTAAATTCACATGCATAGTTGACTTGTAATTTTTGTTCCGATAAGTCGTACGTCATCACTCGACTTATGTCCCGGTTCCGGTTTTTCAAATGTCCTTTCGTACGCTGAGAAAACTTGTATTTTACATTTCGTGTCACGTACCTTTGTCAAAATATAGCCTTAAATTATCCCTAAACTATACCACTCAAAGTATATCTTAAACTTTCGAGTATTTTGATCATTTACTTCTATAAATCATCGTCTCGCTATTTGTTAATATATATATAATAACAATTCGTTTTTATGACCAAGTTAATATTATATTTTATCGTATTGTTAAATATATATTTTCAATATTAATAAACACGTTTTAAAATACATATCGCAAGTTATTCATATATCTAATTCCAACAGTTGATATTCCTTATTATTGTATGTGTCCAAATTACGTTATTTAAACAAACACTTTACCATTTATTCCGAATACCGTTAAGAATGAATGATTTCCCAAATCAACGTGGACCTTACAACAGAGACCCGTAATAATAATATCATAATCCTTAAGGGACTCAATAATCATCTTTTAATTCAATTGTTTGGCATAATCTTTTAACTCTGTATCTAAATATATCAATCAGATAATCAAACCAATAAGTTTAATGCACAGTATCATATACTCAACACTTTGTTACGTTTTCAAGTTATGGTATATATATGTATCTACTTACATATAATTGTTCGTGAATCGTTGAGAACAATCGAAAGGTAATTGAATAGTTCAAAAATTTTGAGATTCAACTTTACAGACTTTGCTTATCGTGTCGGAAACGTTAAAGATTAAGTTTAAATTTGGTCAGAAATTTTCGGGTCATCACAATTACTTACAAGTGTTTAGCAGACTCTGCTTATTACGTTTTATTGTACGTAGGAATTCAATCGACTTTGTTCTAGCCTTAAAGACAAAATATAGCATTTGCCACTGCTTGAAGATTTCATGGACTATCATTATCATGATTACATATACAAGACAGAAGACTGCATAGATAGGTTCCAAGAGCAGATTTATGATAAATGCGTAGCATCTTTGTACAACACAATATATGCTCTTTAACTTCTATTTTTAGAAGTGTGTCTCGGGATTCATGTCTCTGAGTTAATTAACAATTGACTAATTGATGGGTTATGATTAAAAATTTAAAAAGTATAAAATTTATTGATTCAAATATGCATAACATGCCTTTGTTCACTGGAATCGACACTGATTCAAATGGATACATGTGAAGATAGTGCAACTAGAGGTTGATGTTGTTATCGACATTTTCACTGTATATTTCATATTAATATTTGTTCACGGTTTGAACTCTATTCATTTCTTACAAGTGGAATTCAATTTCTAATTGTCACAAAAAGGTGATGAAAAAAATTGCTAGATAGCAATGGATGTTCTTACGTTTAAGTTGCATTTTGAAATCAATTTTGTTTTTGAATTAATAAAATATTTGTTTTGAATAATCAGATTCATCTCGTGCAATGTTCTATTTATTTTTATTTTTTATGTGCTTATAAGCTATATGAATACATGGGTAAGTAGTGCATAATACATAAAGTATTATATATCCAATATCATAATGTTTGCCATGATTAGTATTTTATATCTTAATCCCGCAAGGTTGCGAGTATTAAACTAGTAATACATTAAACTGGTACGAAATTCCTATGTTAATAGCTGTAGTATGTATATCACTTTTTTTATTCATCTCCCAACCAATAAATGGTGGCCACATCACGCATAAAAATGTTTATTGCCCAACTTTTACTATAAAAGGTGAAGTCCTTTTCTTTCACCACCAACGCATCTACGTATATGCGGATATGCCTCAATTATCGATCACTAGAATGCATGGTTGTAAAAGTCCAACTAAACTCACTAGTCGAGACGTTGAAGTATTCTGACTAGTGCTTAGCAACTGGTCTCCTGCTTGGCAATTTATTCGATAAAAGTTGTTAAAATTTCATATTCAGAGGCGCGGAGACAAGGGGGACTGAGTGGTGCTTAGCCTCCCCCAATGTCCAAATAAAGCCCAAATCTCAATTATATTTTATACCCAAATAATTATAAGCATCCCTCAATGAGCAAGTCTCAAATGTATTATTATGTCAAAATAATTGTAAATTAATTTGCCCAATTGTCCAAAACTCATATAATACACAAGTAACTCATTATCACTATAAAAATTAGCATCTTTTACATTATTATTAATTAAAAATTATAAATATAATATTTGTTTAACGAGTAAGCTACCCTCATCTTCAAATCCTGACTTCGCCTCTGTTCATATTAGTAGGTCAATTTCGGATCTAGTTAGTCATATCGGCAAAAGTAGCTCCCCATATCAAAGTTGATCAACGTCTGACTAGTCCGTGATTAATCGGACAATTAGTACCTACAAGGTACCGATTGACTAGTTACTTTTACAACCATGATAAATTGTGTGCCTTTAATGCAAAGTTAAACTTGATTTGGTTAGGTTATATAAGTTGTTGTATATGTGCGTTTAGTTCATTGTTATCGTATTGTATTATATTATATCACATCATATGATCGTATTTAAATTAATCTCTTTATGAATGTTCGACATATTGGAATCTCAATGTACTTTCTTCTATTTGCCAAACACATATATGACTGCCCCGTCCTGACCACTTCAGTTCATCAACACATATATTTTATGACGTTTATGTTTGAAGCAACCACGTAATTTATACTTAATAACACATTTGACACATTCCCCCCAACACCCACCCCCCCCCCCCCCCCCCCCCCCCCAACCCCCCCCCCCTCATACTAGTCAGAGTTTGAAACTTTAAAAACACTATAAATTAAATACATTTATGGAAAGCATGGAAACAGTAAAGGTAGAGTAACCAATAGCATGTGTATTTAATATTTGATGATTAAGACATTGATTTAATGCCACAGATCATGTCAACATCTATTCGTAAATTCTTAGTTCTTAACTGAATATCAAAAGAAGGCATACGGAGTAGTATTCAGTATTTGACAATTAAAGAGGTTAATTTTTCAAGGGCAAAAAACATTTTATAACATAACGAATAGCCGAGTAGGAATGATAATGGCTACCCGGTACAGTGGATATCCACCCAATCTACTAGATATGAATATGTATAGATAAACTGAAATTAAATGGAAATGAAAATGAATATGGATATAGATATGGATGAACAAAAACTATATAGATATGAATATGATTACGGCATCAGCCTATCCATATCCGATCCATTATCATTCCTAATAACGAGTACGACACTACTGACATTACGGAGACCGGAGTTATTGAAGGAAAATCGTGTGCACTTTCTAAATTTTACAGTAATAATAATAATTATCTATTATATAAAACATTCACATAATAAATAATCATATATTTATTAAAACTTCGATTAAATAATCTAATGAGATCTAATAACACAAATAACAAATGTCAAAATATATAAATACATAAAGTAAGTAAATGATATTTTCTTTTGAAGAAAACTGATGAATTGAAAGAAACCTACGATCAAAAGTATGATCGTCTCTTTGAATAATTCATTACACTTTCAAACGACTGTCAATCGATGCTAGTTCAAACTCAAATAATATATATATATATATATATATATATATATATATATATATATATATATATATATATATATATATATATATATATATATATATATATATATATATATATATATATATATAAATTATTTGAGTTTAGAAGAAAAAAAATGTGGCACTTGGTTTGTGAGCAACTACCAATAACAATATTAGTATCTTGTTTTTCTTTTGTTGACAATGACTCTATTAATCGAGTCAATAGAAGGGACGATTTATTAGTGATTTGACTATCGTTTAGAGCCTAAATTGAACTTTATACATGTTTAAAACTCATAGAAGTTTGATTCTATCATTTTCATGTCGTCTTACACTTTTTTTAAACCTACTTATTGGTTGGAGGTCCATTGAGAAGCAATCTCTATAACTATAGAACATTGATAGAGATAACTTTCTCTACTCTTGGAGTGTTTATGTAACAGACAGAAACCTGAACTACACGTAAGATGACTATTATGCCATTAGGTTTATGAGTGCCTTATTTTATGCTTTTATTTTAATAATATGTTTATTATTAATTATGTATATGGTCAACAGCAGTTTGTGACAAGGGTCACATAATAGGTTCGTTTGTTTAATTTGGACTTCGTTAAGACTGTCTTAAGAGAGTAAGAAAGATATCAGGCAACTGGTAAATACCTGTGTGTTATGGGGTATGGGTTTATACCCAAATATGTATATTTCTATCTGCTCCTTGAGTTCATTTTCTAGAACTCTCCCAAAGAATCTCGTACCTAGTTTTTGTCACTCATAAATCCTAACTGATTAAAGCTTGAAATTGGATTAAGAAGCTTTAGAGACTGATTACTTGCATAATTGTAAGCACATATCCAGATTTGTTTGCTTGAATTCATGTTTTAATTCTTAGAAATTAGGGTTCTTGAGCTTTTGGTGAAAAAGTGAGTTTTGATGCTTGAATCTTGATGGATTATGTTTGTTAGAGTTAATTGATGTTAGATTTATGTTCTATAGTTTTTATATGATATTTTTGAGGTGGTTTTGTGACCAGAACAAGCAAAGATCAAAATTTGAGGTCAAAAATCCAAACTCAGCAAACTGGTGCTGTTCTTTAGCTCTCACATGTTTGACAGCTCAACCGCACGAGTGACCACGCGTTTGAGCTCAACCGCGCGTTTGACCAAGCGTTTGAGCGCAACCACGCGTTTGAGCTCAACTACGCAGTTGACCATGCGGTTGAGGGCTCAACCGTACGGTTGAGGGCTCAACCTTGTCAACTTTTGGTAAAATTTTAAAAGGTCGTAACTTTCAAACCGTATCTCCGCTTTTGACAAATAAACTATCGTTGGAATTGTATTGAGGTCAACTTTCCAATGGTAATGTTTTAGAACACTAAATCTAACTTTAGATTTGGGTCAAATTACAGTATAAGTGTGTATGCTTCGTTTTACGCACATGTGAGGGTTACTATTTAAGGTGGAATTGTATAATCTTGTCATATATGGATAGGGACATATATGAGTTGGGTTTTGTGCTCCTGTTGCGCTTTATTGGATCTGCGGATCACTGAATTATTATATCATTCTTAGGTGGAAAAGAGAAAGAGAGGGCTCGAAAATATTAGACCTCTGAGAATCTTCAGTTGCTGGTAATCGGTGAGTGGGTCTATCTTCAGATTGAGTTTAAGTAGAAAGTCTTGCTATTGTGGTTTATTCTGATTACCCTATGTAGTGTAGTGATTGCCATATTAGTTGAATTATTGCATGCTCTGTGAATTGTATGTTGTATATGTGCACTGTGTTTGACAACAGCCATTCCTAGGGTGGTTGGGGACTTTCAGCCATCTTAGGGGGGTTGAAGTGCATATGAGGTCAACCATTCCAAGGGCGATTGAGTTCATAACCTGCAACCTATTTGTCGTGACTAGACGGGAAGGACTATCGGTAGACTCTAGCCTGATCAGCTGGGGTCGTGTGCCCGTATAAGCCGCTGATCCTCATATTATCTTTACTTGTATGCTTGTTGGTTGTAGGCATAAAAAGTTGTAAGGTTTTCCCTGTTCGGGTTACTCGGGAAGGGCGAGTAATCCGACCCCATACTCTAGTGTATGCAGCCCATCAGGAATACTCCCTGGCTGTTTCCAACCCTTCCCTGACCACCCCAAGAATTGAACCTGAGACCTCTTGCAAGGATCTCAGGGCCCCAACCACTTGGGCTACCTTGTATGATTGATCTTTGATTTATGTATAATTGATGCTTAAGCTTATTCTGTAAGATAGATTCCATTCACTTAGCCGAGTGATATTTTCCCACATTTTCACCCTTGCAGGTTTAGGTTCTGTAGTTTGGCAGGGTGCTGGAGTTTGAAGACATGTTTGACTAGTAAACTCTGATGTGGACTTTTGTGACATGTATTTTGTAATAAAGTAATATCGTGATGTATTTATAAACTTAACCACGTGGCTTTAATGTTATAATATTATTAAGTAAGACTTCTGCTGTGTTAGTGCTCCCAATCAGACTACCTCGTCAGTAATAAATGGGTACTTTGTTTCACCAAACATGTATCAGAAAACCAGAAATGCTCTTCAACAGTCGATGTTGCCACTACAGTATTCCTTTACTCAACAGAATCAACTACTTCCCTAATTCAATTCACAGTTTCCTAATAAGTTGGTGTACCCCTATCAGATGGTTTATGGGAATGCAATGATAAGATATGATATGCCTCAACAAAATCAAGAGGTGGGTCAGTCGAGCTCTAAGTCGAAGAAATTGGTGAGAAAGGATCGTAAGGGAAAGTCAAAGCAAAATAGATCTAGGTCGAGTAAGAATTCGTGGTGTTATGGTTGTAACACATTACATAGTGGACTATGCTCAGACATAACTAAAAGATGTTTAAGATGTGGTAAAGTGGGGCATGAGATCCAGATGTGTTCGTTCAGCTAGGATGTGTGTTGGAGATGTCAGCATGTAGGGCATAGATCCGCATGGTGTTCGAGTGTAGGAAAAGGTAATAGTTGTCTGAGCGGATCAGGGTCTGATTTAGGGCGAAAGAAGTCTTGTTGACGTTGTCGTTGTAGATTCGTACACGATGGTCCATGCACAGTAGAAACAAGAAGGTGTTTGAGGTGTGGAGTGATCGGGCGTGAGTCCCAAACATGTTCTTTCTCAGGAAAAATATGTTGGAACTATCATCAGGTAGGTCACCAATCACCACAATGTCCATCTTATAAATGAGTGGGATCTTGAGCAGGGCCAGGGGCGCAGTTGTTGTCAGTGGAAGGATCTTCTGCTTCTGTGGTAGGACAGAACAGAAAGAACCCTTTAGAGTCTATAGTTAGAGCATATCAGATGAGACTAGAGACATATGATGCCTTCGATGACTTGATCACCGGTAAGTCTTAATTATAGTTTTTAATTGTATTTACATTATGTAATATGTCATTATATATTGTAAGTTATTATGTGTTTACATGTTTGATAAATATTTATGGTTGATATTGTAGTGGAAACTATTTAGATTGCCTTAGTATAGTTTCCTGCTTAGCTAGTGAACAGTGGCTTATTTACTATAACATGTAAGTCATGTTAGTTGAGATTTATTACTTGTATTGCGTGCAACATGTTGGATATGTTAGTATTGTCACAGTGCCATGCTTTAGGTAAGAAGTCTTTTCGTTGTCGTAGATCAATGAGCGGTGAGACTCATGTAAGTGACCCGTAGGGATTGATTATGGTAGTAGATCCCTTATTTTCTGGAACAGAGATTTGGACTTTATTGAGTGGCTGTATGAGGCGTAGTTTGCATGCTTAATAGACCGTGACTGAACCAGTAGGTGTTGTATGGCCCAGTGGTGTTGTAGTATGAATGGGCTTATTGTGTAGGACCCGTAGTGTTGTCCTAAAGAATGTTTTTTTTCTTCTTCTAGACCCTCCTGACTTTTGTTAACACCTTTAGAAGTGAGGGTGGGTAGCGCTCTCTGTGTTATACCTCTTGAAAATAGTGAACCCTTTGACCTAAATGGGGATTTGCATATGACTTGTGTTGTGACTTAGAGACGGATCAAGTGGGTAGTTGAGGCTTAGAATTGTGATTGGTATATCATTAGGATAGAATGGTGTGATGTGATGTATTTCTATGCTTTGAGTGTCGTGTGACATCTTTGTGTGGCAGTTATAATCCTTAGGAACATAAATGATAATGATAGGGTTAGTAATTGTGTTGGTAAATTCATGAATCAGATTTGCAAGTGTGTTGTGAAAGAGGATTCAATATATATTGAGATCGAATCTAACTATAAAATCAACATGGTTTTGATCTGAGAGTTATTCGAAATTATTGAGTATTATTAGAATATTAGTTTACTGATGAAGATTGATAAAGGACTGATCTCAAATGTTTATCTTCGAGATGTTTTATGGTTCTGATGGTCTTGGGTTATAAAATGCACCAATATGGAATCTCTTGTGTTGAATTAACACTGTGTTGATACTGCCTGATTTATTGTTAGACTGAATAGTTGACATGAGAAGATAAAGTTTGGGTTTGCAAAACTTGTGATCTTTGAAAATTTCATATTGGATTGTATCTAACAGTGACCAGAGAATGTAGTTATGGATAGATTTTTTAATTTCATTAGGATCTTGCTTTGAGATATTCAAAATAAAGTATAATTTGAGATAATGTATTGCATCTGGCCAACGAAAATACATTGTAGTAAATCATATAGTAGTTTTGAAGGTCGGAGAAGATGTAGTAAGTGATGGATCAGATGTTGATCGACAGTGTTGTGTGATATGATCATGTGGGATTAGATATTGATGTGTTGAAAGTGTGTACGGTAGTGCTCAACTAATTCTTCAACTTTTAAATTTATAAAACCTTTTATTAATACACTTTAACACCCTAACGAGCAACAAAACCCGATCAGATGTAGTAATTTAGATTATCGTCCTAAGAGAGCGTAGATGCGGATAAGAGTTGTTTTATTATTTAATTCTTAATAAAGAATTAAAGATATATTTTTATGTCTTTTTAAGGGATAGATTCTTATCTCTTAGGAAAGATATGCTTTAAAGATAAACAAAACAATAAAGTAAAGCAAGGAATTGAAGATTCAAAATAAACAAATAAATGTAAAAGTAGTTACATGAACAACCAACTCATACGGGAATCATATTAGGCAAGTTTCATAACTTATATTAACACAAAGTAGAATAACAATCATAGACCAACTATTATCCCTTAATAGGTTAAGCTAGTGTTGCATATCATTCAATATGTAGGACTTAAAGCATATGCTAGATATGTGATGTGCATAACTAATATCTTAATTTTTCATGTTCAATTCAATTACATGATACATATCAATCTTGTGATGAGTATCAATATGCAAATAGACTGACAAATCATATAAGCTATTAAACACCAAGTAGATCAACTCAAGTTAGTAGCCGAAAGTCAATTACTACTAAGTTATCATGCAATCATTAATTAAAACAATCCAAACAAAGGTTCTTCGATTAAGCCTAACAATATCAAATTCTATTATATAAGCGTAATTCCTTTTAAACAAGTTTATCACTATTAAGCTTTTTAACTTAATTGCATGCAATCCAATTTAACAAGTTTGATGGACTAGATCTAAACAAGTAGCATGAATCGTATAATAGATCATCGGATCAAGTACTAATCAATCCTAAAATCATGTTATTTAATCATTAAGCATGGCAAACAAGTGTATTTAAGCAAAATAGATTCAAAACAATTCAAACATCTTTACAGAAACTCGAGCATACAGATCTGGAAAAGAACTAGGAACTGTACGGATAAAGCATACGAAGCCGGCAGATTCCTTCCAACCAAGCCGGTGGCTTGGAAGGTGAGGCCGGCGGCTTCATCTGATTCCCAGATGAAGTTCAGTTTTCGTCCACGTAACCACTAATAACGTTTAGATCATAGCAGAAGACGAACAGAAACAATTACAGTAAATAAAATAGATAAAACGGTAAAGTAAAGATAGAATCATACCTTAAAAAGGTAGATGTAAGAAACTTGAATTAAAAACTTGAATGAATCTTAATTACAATGAATAAATCTAACCTAAGGGTTTAGAGAAAACCCTAAAAAGAAAAACGAACTAAGTTGAATTATTGAATTCTGAAAACTACATACGAAAACTGAGACCAGAGGCCTTTATTTATAATGTTCAGAGACGGTGACCAAGCCGGCGGCTTCAGTGGGAAGTCAGCGGCTTGCCTTAGGTTGGTGACTCCTTCTGCAAGTTTAACTTAATCCGCAAGCTCAAATTTTCTAACCGTCATAACTAAGCCGGCGGCTTCAGGGAAGGCCGGCGGCTTCCAAGATCCGCCAAATCTTCTTGATTTTGTTTCCATTTTTACTTAAATTGGTCAACAAGTTGAGAAACCGTGTTCATTAGGCCAGCGGGTTTAGGATGAAGCCGGCGGCTTCCTTTGCTTTTTACTTGATCAACAAGTTCTTTCAATTTCACAGAGTTTCTGGAACATTCTGGCATATTCAGCTCCAAGCCGGCGGCTTCAGTGAATCCATGCCGGCTGATTCCTTAGCCTTTCTGCAATTTTCTCTGTTTTTGATCCTGTTTGATACATAACTTTGATAAAATCATTAGAAATACATTTGGGATAAAAATGACTCTAAAATACTAAGATAACTCCTCAAAATGTTATCAAAAAACTGTATAATTTAGAAGTTATCAGATATATTGATTGGAAAACATTGTTAGAGGGATTGTAAATTTCAAGTTGCGTTGAGATCGAGGTTATCTTCTTGAGGGAAACTTGATAAGAAATGACATATGTTTAATTGTGGAATCATCCTTAATGTCGATTTATTGCGATTTTTCGAGAAATCTAACCGAAAGTTAACTTTTCAAAACTGGTAATAATCGATATGCTGGATCCAAGTGTTGGTTTATTATTGGTTAAACATGGTTTAATTGAGAGATCTGTTGGAGTTTTAACAAAGTGATGACCTTTCAGAAGCAGAGAGTGTGGTGTCAGATTCGTGTATCGATGTTATTTGTTGAAAATAACATGTTGATATTTGTTTCATGGCTGCATTAGTGGATGTTCGCTAGCAGAAATCATTAACGGTATGATTGAAAGTAATTTGAGAATTGTGTTCGTAATAATTCTTACTATTGACGGTATGATCAGAGACATGTTCTAGCCGATGGAACATCTGGTAAGTAACGAAATTGTTGCGAGGAGTATGATAAATTTCTTAAATACCAGGTTGGTAATAGGAATTTAATTACAGATTTAGGTAATATCAGTATAATCGGTGTTGACATTGTAATGCAGTAATTGTGGAAATTGACTGAGTATGTGTTCTCATGTGATGCGTTGACAATAGAATAATGAAATAGAATTTTTTGAATTAGGAATTCCGATGGAGTTATCTTATGGGTAATCTTGAGAACCTGACAAAAATGGTCTGATTCGATGGATTAAAAGGTGAACTACAGTTGGTATCTACGAGAATTGGTGTGCAATGTCAGTTTTGACGTGGAACGTTTCATGGAAAATGATAGAAACCAAGACTTTGGTGTAAATTATGAAGTTAAATGGTGGGTAGTTACCAATAATTCGAGAATGCGGTGTGTAAACAAAAACTTGATACGAATTATATCGTAGAAATTTGTTAGAACGATGATGAGTTGATGTATTGCCTATGAGTTGTCTCGTGTTTGAAAGGAGGTTAACTGTAATTTAGCATTAAAATGATGGATCGTTATCCTTTTAACTTAGAACTCAGATAGAAAATGACTTGCACAGGTTTTGGAATACGACAGATTGTTGATATGTGCTTGCTTCTGCAAGCAACGAGTGTGATACTATAGACAAATGTAGGGTAGATTGTCTGACTGTTATGTTGGGTAATTGTAAATAGTGGATCAACCTATGTCGAAATTGACCATTTGATGGTAGTTGTAACGATAAAGTTAGTATCTGATTATGTAACAGTAATTTTTCACATTTGGTTAATTTAGATGATGAGTTGCCAGATGAGAAGACTTGTCGAGTAATGAACCTAATTAGGTAGTGGCTGTGGCTGTAAAACGTGTTTTTACCTGGTTCCCGGAGTGACCAATGGTGTAATGTTTGTTACCTTTGACCCTTGTACCTATGACTCACCAGATTCCAAGGACAGGATCTCTTTAAAGGGTGTGGATTTGTAATTGATAGAAACCTGGGCTAGACGTAAGATGACTATTATACCCTTAGGTTTATGTGTGACTTATTTTATGCTTTTATTTTAATAATATGTTTATTATTAATTGTGTATGTGGCCAAGAGCATTTTGTAACAAGGGTCACAGAATAGGTTCGTTTTTTTAATTTGGACTTCGATAGGACTGCCTAAGAGAGTACAAAAGATATCCGATAACTGGTAAATACCCGTGTGTTATGGGGTATGGGTTTATACCTAAATATGTATGTTTCTTTCTGCTCCTTGAGTTCATTTTCTAGAACTCTCCCAAAGAACCTCGTACCTACTTTTTGTCACTCATAAACCCTAACTGATTCAAGCTTGAAATGTGACAACCCGGAAATTTCCAACCAAATTTAAACTTTATCTTTATATTATTCCGACACGATAAGCAAAGTTTGTTAAGTTAAATCTCAAGAATTTTAAACTGTGTTCATACATTCATTATAACCTCGACCAAATTCCGACGATTCACGAACCGTTATATATAAATAGATATGTATATATATATTATAACTTGAGAATATTAATAAAGTATTAAACGTATAATACTTTACACGAACGTATTTGTTTCAATATGTTTAGCGATGGAATTAGAAAATAATATCAAATGATTGATTTATCAGATATATTGTGATATGATTACGGGTCTACTGTGATTTAAGAAATCTATTCTTTTTGGCAACATTCAGAAAATGGTAAAGTGATTTATAAGTAAGAACGTGGAGTGTAAATAACTTAGATGTTGGATATCGACAAGTTAAGTAACTCGAAATTTTTCATTAAGATGATTTCATACGTTTATTTAACCTTTGGACTTTATCCCATGCTTCACCAACAGACTGTAATTTAAAAACTTGAAACCTATTATGAATATATATTATTCTACTTTTCTAAAACGTTTTATGATATAACGATTTCCATTATTTTAACCTTTAAACAAAATGATTCTTAAATATATTTAGTTTTGGAAAACAAAATTATCATATTTATTTGATTTAGTTTCAAACGTACAAAAACGTTTTCAGTTTAAAAAGAACTTTATTATTAAAACGTATATAACTTTTATAAATATCTAGAACCACTTTTAACAACTCATTACTTAACCAGTATGATAAAGATAACGATATTTATATTTTTATTATTAAATATATATAACGATTTAAATTAATATTATATATATTTATACGCGTATTATACGTACATAGTTTTATACTTTTACTATACTTAAACTTTACCTTTACTTTATTTTTACTTTACTTTAACTTTAATAATTCACTTTAATAATTCATACTTTAATAATTCATACTTTAATAATTCACTTTAATAATTCATACTTTAATAATTCACTTTAATAATTCATACTTTAAGAATTCACTTTAATAATTCATACTTTAATAATTCAAAAATCTATTATAAATAGAATTCAATAAGTTTCATTATTTCATAGAAACTTGAAAAAAAAAATTCTCTAAACTCTCTCAATCGATTTACATATATATATTTACTCCGTATTATTTCTAGATATTATTAGTATACATAAAATATTACGACGGAGTGCTGTTCGAGTAATTTTGAAATTGTTTTTTAGAGCGGGATAGAGCTAAGAAAATTATGAGTTATAGCTATGGAGGTTATGGGTATGGTTCGGGAGTATTGCTCGTGAGTCAAACTAGTGTTTATCATCCCCATTGCGTCTACGTACTTTTCCTTCAATATTGAATCTCAATATTGATACATGAGCCCTCATAACTTAACTTTTATATATTATTAGTGTATCCCTGACTAGTGCTCGAGTATATAGGATTATGCATGCTTATACGTTTGTTATTGTCGTTAGATAGGTTATGTCAAAACTTAAATTAAATACATATGCTATTAAGATAAGGTATATGATATGCATGTCGTTGGAAAGCTAGCGAAAAATTAAGAACTTTTCATTTAGATATCGAATGGTTTCGATGAACGGTTTATAAGTTATAGTCAATTGAATTTTTGTAAAAATGATTATTATTATCGTCGTTATTATCGTCGTTAGAATCTAATTATTATTATTATTATTATTATTATTATTATTATTATTATTATTATTATTATTATTATTATTATTATTATTATTTTATTATTATTATTATTATTATTATTATTATTATTATTATTATTATTATTATTATTATTATTATTATTATTATTATTATTATTATTATCATTGTCGTTATTAATAAAAGATATTATTGTTATTTTTATTATTATTATTATCATTATTATCGTTAAGATTATTATTATTATTATTATTATTATTATTATTATTATTATTATTATTATTATTATTATTATTATTATTATTATCATCATTCAAATAGTTATTAGTATTATCATTAATATTATTATTATTAGTAGTATTATTATAATTAAAACTAATATTAGTAACATCTAATTATTATGATTACTATTATTATTATTATTAATATGAACGCGATATAAAAGACGACTAAAAGCTATTAAACGAAGCGATTAGAAAATAATGAGTATGAGTATCATGATGAAATTAAGATATTGTAAGATATTGATTTAAAGGAAAAATATCGTTTTCATTATTCTACTATTATTATTATTAAAAGTATTATTAATATTAAAACTATCATTTTTACTAAAATTATTATTTTTAATAAAAATATCATTGTTAATATGAAACATCATTATTATTATCATTTTAGTACTATTATTAATAAAAATTATCATTTTATCATTTTTAGAAAATATAATTATTGTTATTTTTATTAGTAGAATAATAATAATTATTACAAAATAATACAACTTTTACTTATTATTATTATTATCAATATTATTTTATCAAATAAATATGTGATACAAAGATATTTTACTACGTATAATATAAATATATTAATAATACCTATCATATTATTTTTATGATATTAAATGAACTTTATAAATTTTATTATTTAAGATATATAAAAGTATATTTTATATATAAATTTTAATATAAAATTTTATTTATTAATAAAAGAACTATATTATTTACTTTAATAAAATCTGTTAAAAATATTTAAATATATAAAATGACTATATTTAAACTATATAATAATCATGTATAAATTTTGGAAGACATTTTGGTCAATATGACTTTTGTTGACTTTTGCATATTTAGTCTCGAGCATTAGGATTGTGATACACTACGACTTGACCTAAATTGTTAGACAGATATTGATCAAACATATAAATATATATAATTAATATAGGTTCGTGAATCCAAGACCAACCTTGCACTTGTTCAATGACGTCATATGTATTTTTACTACAAAATACAGTATTGTGAGTTTCATTTGCTCCCTTTTTAAATGCTTTTGCAATATATATTTTTGGGACTGAGAATACATGCGCTGTTTTATAAATATTTGACGAAATAGACACAAGCACTTAAAACTACATTCTATGGTTGGATTACTATACCGAATATTGCCCCTTCAAGTCCGGTAACCTAAGAATTAGGGAAATGGCCCCTAATTGAAACGAATCCTAAAGATGGATCTATGGGCCTAACAAACCCCATTCTGTAATTTGAAATGCTTTAGTACTTCGATTTAAATGGTGATTGCGATTGCCAATATTATGGCATACTTGCGAGTATGCGGGGGATATTCTATATGCATTATGTTAATGTTGGTTACTAGGTGTTCATCATACGAATGATTTTTATACACTTACGAGTGTAATGTTATTTATGAAAAGTGAAATCTTGTGGTCTATTAAAATTATGGAATAGATGGATTATGATAAACTAATGAACTCACCAACCTATTGGTTGACACTTTAAAGCATGTTTATTCTCAGGTATTAAAGAAATCTTCCGTTGTGCATTAGCTCATTTTAAAGATATTACTTGGAGTCATTCATGGCATATTTCGAAAGACGTTGCATTCGAGTCATTGAGTTCATCAAGATTATTATTAAGTCAATTATAGTTGGATGTATTATGAAATGGTATGCATGCCATCAACTTTAGATGTAAAGAAAGTTTATCTTTTAAAAACAAATGCAATGTTTGTAAAATGTATCATATAGAGGTCAAATACCTCGCGATGTAATCAACTATTGTGAATCATTTATAATGTATATGAACGGGTCCTTTCAGTTGGTATCAGAGCGATGGTCTTAGCGAACCAGGTCTGCATTAGTGTGTCTAACTGATAAGTTGTTAGGATGCATTAGTGAGTCTGGACTTCGACCGTGTCTGCATGTCAAAAGTTTTACTTATCATTTTTGTCGAAAATTACCTGCTTATCATTCTTAATCTAGACACATCTTATTGCATTGATTGCATGAATAGTGTATAGAGAAAATTCATATCTTAGAGTATCTGCTAATTCATATCTTAGCGTATCTGTTACTGTAAACTTTGCCTGACATATTCCGTAAATTCCTCCGTAATCTATGAAATCTTTTACTCTATATATATAGATATTCTGTGTAATTAGAATATCATCCGATAGCCGAAAATCATTTCATATCGGAAAAAAAATTCCTTTATTCAATTGTACGAAATGGAATTCGTCATTAGTTCAAGTCCCTCGAATTCCGATATGGAATCCCACTCAAGCTCCGAAAGCAGTGTGACTGGAATGGATCAACCAATCAGCCATCATCTATTTTGAATGAATTGGGGACGGGTTCGCAGCCTTCTCAATCATTGGAGACAAGAAGAAGGCGATCCTTTCCATCCACCACATTGCCCTCTTGGCGAAGAACCAGAGCACTTACCGGCGAACCTGTCCGAATCACCATTTTCTCTCTTATTTCCAGAGTATCTCGTCACGATTATATACTACATCAAATTCTAGATTTTATTTATCCGCTCGTCTGAACAGACAATCACCCCGGTGTAATAGAAGAATTCAACGAGCTTCGCGCTCGGATAGTGACTTTGGAGAATATGGTGCAAAGGTTACAAACACCAGGAGCATAACCAGTACTATTATCATCAACGCCAACAGTACCATTACCACCCCCAACCACAACCGCATCGTAAACCTCAACTTTACAATCTGTCCCACGAGCACCAATGTCATACGCCCTGTAGATACCAAGAAATACCGACAACAACAAACGATGAAGTGTTGATTCATAACTTCATTGGAGAAACACTCCGCGGCGATTATGTAATCTCTAAAGTCTTAGAGATTATCTATTCTAACCCTAACCATAAATCAGACGAGTGAATCGAAATGATAGAAGGGAGAGTAGAAACCCTGACAAGAATGATGTGTGATTTATAAGCTAAACTTGTTTTACTAACAGCATCGACAGTACCGTAGCATCACCATCATAGTCAGTGCCGTCAGTATCATCAGAATCAGCAGCACCTATAACATCACAAACTCCGTCAGTTCAAGAATCACTGTGGACATCATTACGAATCAATAACGCGTATATTGTATCAATGAGTTATGAAGTATTAACTCACTCCCTCTGAAGAAATTATATGTATATTTTATATATATAAATTTTGAGATCAAAATAAATCTTTCCATACTAAGCTATTATGTGTGAATCTTAACTACTCGGTTAATTCATATTACTAATATGCAATAAGGTACGTCCTTCGTCCGCAACTTAATCATCGTTAGCTACAATTTCTATCTCAATTCAATAAATTCCAACTCATAATAAACCAAGTGTATTATTTAAAAATATGTTTGATTTTACACTTTCATCATCGATGTACTCGAAACTTTCCAAATAACATCATTCGTACCTGGCGAAGTTCACAAGAATTTCACAAAAACCAGCATCATGTATCAACAAATAACGAAGTATTGATTCAAAATATTATTGAAGAAATACTTATGTAATTTCTAAAGTTTTAGGGATTACTCAATTCTAGTTTCAACCATAAATCAGATGAGTTTAATTTAATATTAACTCATTAAATCTATGTTACATCTAAAGAAAATATACACATGTATATTTTCGTAAAGACTGTAATAAAATTCTTTTGTACAAAATATTAATTGTGAATTTTTTTTAACGGGTAGGTAATACCCAAGAGATATATAAATTCACAATTAATATGGTACATTCTTTGAATCTGATTCAGCAATCAACAACTATACACACTATTTTCTCAACAATACACATTCTTTTATAAAAATCAAAACTACCATACTCATTCAAATTCAATTACATATGATGATCTTGAAATAGCAGAATTCAATTCGAAATATAACCAGTATCATCACTCTTAGATTCCTATATCCTTCCAAGTTATATTTTGACTTCAAAACTGTGCTAGAACATCATATGTATATTAACGATTACAATCAGTGTTCAAACCTTTCGAAATTCCTGAAGACACTTCAAATAATGAACAATCGAGATGATGATCCAACCACATGTTACCCACAGTTATGTACCTGAAAAACTTATAAAACCAAAGTCATAGTTTAACACGTATCCGTGTCAGACCCTTTGGCATTTATTAGCTAAAATGACTTTTCAATTCCTTTCCAAAGTAGTCAGTTTTGTCACAGCTTCAGCAACTCAACTTTGACTTTTCAGTCGAAACAACCTTATTATAACCTTGATATATACGTTGCCCTTTTGCCATCGTTATCGGGGAACCATTTATGTTCCATCACATTAGCAATAAACTTACTAACAACTTCACAGATTTTTGATTTTCTGAAAAATCATCATAATTATCAAAACCCCATCATTTACCTATCTGCATCTTGTAACGAGAATTTTCATACGAATCATTGGGAAATAGCAATCAGTATTTTAAAATCTCGCAGCATGTCGACGCCAACAGTTATACATATAACGTCTATCTCCTGGACTTACATACTGCGAATGTGAAGTTTCTGAAAAACACCCTGAACTGCGAACCAGTTCTCAAAATAATGATGAAGCAGCAAAAACTATAAACGACCTTAACAGTAAAAAGTTGATGATAAAGAGTAGTGTGTTGGCAAAAGCTCAGAAAAAGAGAAGGTTTGGAACTGGAAAACGGATTGAGCAAACTATGAAGGAGGCTGTGGACAAATCACAAAGACTAAACCTGCCTTTAAAGAATCCAAATGATTAAGTGTCTACTGAAGTCTTTAGTGAATATCTTACTCTTTACTTTAAAACTCTTGCGGACAATATTCTTCATCATCCTCTGATCTTAGATATTCTAATCTTTCATTATAAATATCCTCCATATTTATGAAGATATTTCCATAACTATTCTTATCTGAAATCATTTATCTCTTTGCGTTATCTGTATTACATTAAAAAGAAAACTGTTTAGTTTCCATATTCTAAAAACCTTCGAGTTTAAATTATGAATGTTTTTTTGAAGTAGTGTTGGGAACTGAAGCATGAGTTAGTATAATATAATGACACTTGATCAACGTGATTATATTACAGTAAGTCATACTGAGTTTCTAAATGAAACGTGATGATTCACAGATCATAACATCATCATGTGCCATGTTACACGACTCTTGTATTCTACTTAAACTCTAAATATATCAAGAAAATATTTTCCTTGATGATTCGGCCTTTTCCGAGGTATTCTGGTAATTTGACAAATCAAGATCATGCCATTACAATTCCCTTCTTAGAACATTAACTAAGTTCATTTCAAAATCCATATCTACGAATTCTGGACCATTATTATCTTGACTTGAAGTCGGGAAGAGGAGACAAAAGTATAGAACTCTTGAATATAAAAAAAAATATAAAGCTCGACAACAACACATAAATTACAAACCGTGCATATCAATACGTATCACCACGTAAAGACACGGGAGAATTAAAATTACTATAACCCCAAGGTAATAGTAAAAATAAATAAAATCCTCCGGTGGTAGATGAAAGAGGAGAATGACAGATATGAAAATTAGGAGTATATCAAGGATCAGAACGGGATGAAGCATATTAACGAATGTTTTAAAAATATGAATTGAGGAAGGAAGAATAGAAGGTGTGAGCTGTGAGAATAAGGAAACGAAGAGGGTGGATTTATAGTAAAATATCTGACAGAGCAATCAAAACAGATGATCGCATTTAAAGCGGATCCTAAATTTCCTTAATTAACGAAGATACAAAGATTTTCTCCAAATCTCTTGAACTCCGGAAATCAACCTATCTACGTCAAAGATATGACGAATCTACGCTTACTCGTTTCACTATTTTGTGATAACTTCACTCGTACTCTTCACAAAAATCAAATTGCTTTATCTACATTACTTGATGATAATAAAACTCTAATGTCCAACTCGTATACGTCATGAAAACATACTTATTGTCAGCCATGACCATCCCATTCAAATTTTGGGACGAAATTTCTTTAACGGGTAGGTACTGTGACAACCTGGAAATTTCCAACCAAATTTAAACTTTATCTTTATATTATTCCGACACGATAAGCAAAGTTTGTTAAGTTAAATCTCAAGAATTTTAAATTGTGTTCATACATTCATTATAACCTCGACCAAATTCTGACGATTCACGAACCGTTATATATAAATAGATATGTATATATATGTATATATATATTATAACTTGAGAATATTAATAAAGTATTAAACGTATAATACTTTACACGAATGTATTTGTTTCAATATGTTTATCGATGGAATTAGAAGATAATATGAAATGATTGATTTATCAGATACATTGTGATATGATTACGGGTCCACTGTGATTTAAGAAATCTATTCTTTTTGGCAACATTCGAAAAATGGTAAAGTGATTTATAAGTAAGAACGTGGAGTGTAAATAACTTAGATGTTGGATATCGACAAGTTAAGTAACTCGACATTTTTCATTAAGATGATTTCATACGTTTATTTAACCTTTGGACTTTATCCCATGCTTCACCAACAGACTGTAATTTAAAAACTTGAAACCTATTATGAATATATATGATTCTACTTTTCTAAAATGTTTTATGATATAACGATTTCCATTATTTTAACCTTTAAACAAAATGATTCTCAAATATATTTAGTTTTGGAAAACAAAATTATCATATTTATTTGATTTAGTTTCAAACGTACAAAAAACATTTTCAGTTTAAAAAGAACTTTATTATTAAAATGTATATAACTTTTATAAACATCTAGAACCACTTTTGACAACTCATTACTTAACCAGTATGATAAAGATAAAGATAACGATATTTATATTTTATTTTATTAAATATATAACGATTTAAATTAATATTATATATATTTATACGCGTATTATACGTACATAGTTTTATACTTTTACTATACTTAAACTTTACCTTTACTTTATTTTTACTTTACTTCAACTTTAATAATTCACTTTAATAATTCATACTTTAATAATTCACTTTAATAATTCATACTTTAATAATTCATACTTTAATAATTTACTTTAATAATTCAAAAATCTATTATAAATAGAATTCAATAGGTTTCATTATTTCATGGAAACTTGAAATTTTTTTCTTCTCTAAACTCTCTTAATCGATTTACATATATATATTTACTCTGTATTATTTCAAGATATTATTAGTATACATAAAATATTACGATGGAGTGCTGTTCGAGTGATTTCAAAATTGTTTTTTCGAGCAGGATAGAGCTAAGGAAATTATGGGTTATAGCTATGGAGGTTATGGGTATGGTTCGGGAGTATTGCTCGTGAGTCAAACTAGTGTTTATCATCCCCGTTGCATCTAGTACTTTTCCTGCAATATTGAATATCAATATTGATACGTGAGCCCTCATAACTTAACTTTTATATATAATTAGTGTATCCCTGGCTAGTGCTCGAGTATATAGGATTATGCATGCTTATACATTCGTTATTGTCGTTAGATAGGTTATGTCGAATCTTGAATTAAATACATATGCTATTAAGATAAGGTATATGATATGCATGTCGTTGGAAAGCTAGCGAAAAATTGAGAACTTTTCATTTAGATATCGAATGGTTTCGATGAACGGTTTAGAAGTTATAGTCAATTGAATTTTTGTAAAAATGATTATTATTATCATCGTTATTATCGTCGTTATAATCTAATTATTATTATTATTATTATTATTATTATTATTATTATTATTATTATTATTATTATTATTATTATTATTATTATTATTATTATTATTATCATTGTCGTTATTAATAAAAGATATTATTGTTATTTTTATTATTATTGTTATCATTATTATCGTTAAGATGATGATTATTATTATTATTATTATTATTATTATTATTATTATTATTATTATTATTATTATTATTATTATTATCATTCAAATAGTTATTAGTATTATCATTAATATTATTATTATTATTAGTATTATTATAATTAAAACTAATATTAGTAACATCTAATTATTATGATTACTATTATTATTATAATTATTATTATTAATAAGAACGCGATATAAAAGACGACTAAAAGCTATTAAACGAAGCGATTAGGAAATAACGAGTATGAATATCATGATGAAATTAAGATATTGTAAGATATTGATTTAAAGGAAAAATATCGTTTTCATTATTCTACTATTATTATTATTAAAAGTATTATTAATATTAAAACTATCATTTTTACTAAAATTATTATTTTTAATAAAAATATCATTGTTAATATGAAACATCATTATTATTATCATTTTAGTACTATTATTAATAAAAATTATCATTTTATCATTTTTAGAAAATATAATTATTGTTATTTTTATTAGTAGAATAATAATAATTATTACAAAATAATACAACTTTTACTTATTATTATTATTATTATTATTATTATTATTATTATTATTATTATTATTATTATTATTATTATCAATATTATTTTATCAAATAAATATGTGATACAAAGATATTTTACTACGTATAATATAATTACATTAATAATACCTATCATATTATTTTTATGGTATTAAATAAACTTTATAAATTTTATTACTTAAGACATATAAAAGTATATTTTTATTATATAAATTTTAATATAAAATTTTATTTATTAATAAAAGAACTATATTATTTACTTTAATAAAATCTGTTAAAAATATTTAAATATATAAAATGACTATATTTAAACTATATAATAATCATGTATAAATTTTGGAAGACATTTTGGCAATATGACTTTTGTTGACTTTTGCATATTTAGTCTCGAGCATTAGGATTGTGATACACTACAACTTGACCTAAATTGTTAGACAGATATTGATCAAACATATAAATATATATAATTAATATAGGTTCGTGAATCCAAGGCCAACCTTGCACTTGTTCAATGACGTCATATGTATTTTTACTACAAAATATAGTATTGTGAGTTTCATTTGCTCCCTTTTTAAATGCTTTTGCAATATATATTTTTGGGACTGAGAATACATGCGCTATTTTATAAATGTTTGACGAAATAGACACAAGTACTTAAAACTACATTCTATGGTTGGATTACTATAACGAATATTGCCCCTTCAAGTCTGGTAACCTAAGAATTAGGGAAATGGCCCCTAATTGACGCGGATCCTAAAGATAGATCTATGGGCCTAACAAACCCCATTCTGGAATTTGGAATGCTTTAGTACTTCGATTTAAATGGTGATTGCAATTGCCAATATTATGGCATACTTGCGAGTATGCGGGGGATATTCTATATGCATTATGTTAATGTCGGTTACCAGGTGTTCATCATACGAATGATTTTTATACACTTGCGAGTGTAATGTTATTTATGAAAAGTGAAATCTTGTGGTCTATTTAAACTATGGAATAGATGGATTATGATAAACTAATGAACTCACCAACCTTTTGGTTGACACTTTAAAGCATGTTTATTCTCAGGTATTAAAGAAATCTTCTGCTGTGCATTAGCACATTTTAAAGATATTACTTGGAGTCATTCATGACATATTTTGAAAGACGTTGCATTCGAGTCATTGAGTTCATCAAGATTATTATTAAGTCAATTATAGTTGGATGTATTATGAAATGGTATGCATGCCGTCAACTTTAGATGTAAAGAAAGTTTGTCTTTTAAAAACGAATGCAATGTTTGTAAAATGTATCATATAGAGGTCAAATACCTCGCGATCTAATCAACTATTGTGAATCGTTTATAATGTATATGAACGGGTCCTTTCATGAAATTGGATTAAGAAGCTTTAGAGACTGATTTATTGTATCATTGTAAGCATATATCCAGGTTTGTTTCCTTGAATTCGTGTTTTAATTCTTAGAAATTAGGGTTCTTGAGCTTTTGGTGAAAAAGTGAGTTTTGATGCTTGAATCTTGATGGATTGTGTTTGTTAGTGTTAATGGATGTTAGATTTATGTTCTATAGTTGTTATATGGTGTTTTTGAGGTGGTTTTGTGACAAGAACAAGCAAAAATCAAGATTTGGGGTCAAGAACCCAAAATCAGCGAACTGGTGTTGTTCTTCAGCTTCCACGGGTTTACTGCTCAACCGCATGAGTGAACACGCATTTAAACTCAACCACGCATTTGAACACGCATTTCAGTGTAACCACGTGTTTTAGCACAACCATGCGTTTGAGCTCAACCCCGCGGTTGACCACGCGGTTGAGGGCTCAACCTTGTCAGCTTTTGGTAAAAATTTAAAAGGTCGTAACTTTCAAACAGCAACTCCATTTTTGAAAAATAAACTATCTTTGGAATTGTCTTGAGGTTTAATTTCCAGTGGTAAGGTTTTAAAACACTAAATCAAACTTCATATTTGGGTCAAATTACCGTATAAGTTTGTATGCTTCGTTTTACGCACGTTCGGGGGTTACTATTGAAGGGAGAATTGTATAATCTTGTCATATATGAATAGGAACATATATGAGTTGGGTTTTGTGCTCATGTTTTGCTTTATTGGATTTGAAGATCACTGACTTATTATATCATTCATAGGTGGAAAATAGAAAGAGAAGGTTCGGAAAGATTAGACCTCTGAGAATCTTTAGTTGCTGGTAATCGGTGAGTGAGTCTATATTTGGATAGATTTTAAGTAGCAAGTCTTGCTACTGTGGTTTATTCTGATTACCCTATGTAGTGTAGTGGTGATTGCCATACTTGTTGGGTTATTGCATGCTCTGTGAATTGTATGTTGTATATGTGCATTGTGTTTGACACGACCACCCCTAGGGCGGTTGGGGATTTCAACCATTCCTAGGGCGGTTGAAGTCCGTATGAGGTCAACAATTCCAAGGGCGGATTGAGTTCATAACCTGCAGTCTGTTTGTAGAGACTAGACAGAAAGGACTATCCGTAGACTCTAGCCTGATCAACTGGGGTCGTGTGCCCGTACAAGCCGCTGACCCTCATATTGTCTTTACTTGTATGCTTGTTGGTTGTAGGCATGATCGTTGATTTATGTATGATTGATGCTTTCCATTCACTTAGCGGAGTGCTAATCCTCCACATTTTTACCCCTGAAGATTTAGGTTCTGTAGTTTGGCAGGGTGTTTGAGTTTGAAGACATGTTTGATCAGTAAACTCCGATGTGGACTTTTGTGACATGTGTTTTGTAATAAAGTAACATCGTGATGTATTTATAAACTTAATCACGTGGCTTTCTGTACTGATGTACTTAATGTTGTGATTTTATTAAGTAAGACTCCAGCTGTGTTATTTATAAAAAAAATGGTCGGTGTTACAGTTTCACTCTCGGTGGAGAAATGACTTCTCTTTATTCTAAGATAGAGGTAGGACTGTCTACATCTTACCTTCCTCATACTCCACTTATGTGAGATTGAGTTTTGTTGTTGTTGTTTTTTTTTTGGTTGACATGATAAAAACAAAAAACGAGGATTTCCTTTTTTTGTTCGTAACTAAGAAAAAACTAAAAAGATATATATATATATATATATATATATATACAGAGAGATCTAGGGATAAACAACTTTAGGGGTACAAACGTGATATCACATTTTTTTCCTTTTTTTAAATTTTTTTTAGATTCATAAATCTGTATCAAAATGTTCCCCTAATCTATATTCTCATAAGCAAAAACATTCAAAATTGTTCAAAAATCGGTGATAAATGATAATAATCGTACTGAATGATTAATTTATTATTCATCAAAATGAGTGATGAATGATAATATAATCATTCATAATTCGTTTGAAGAATGATAAATTAATCATTCATCACGATTATTATCATTCATCACTGATTTTTTTAACGATTTTGTTCTCTTTTTTATAATTATTGCGTTTTCTTTTATTTACATATTAAGAGACCTTAAAAAGATATTTAAAAATTTTGCTTATCTCGTTAGTACCTTATTTCAAATGGCCTTGAAATTTGACAAGATCCATTCCAATTCTATGTTTCTTTATACGTGAGTTTTGACCTTGGTCAACAAGTCAAGTATTTTCCTTTTAAGAAATGAATTCAAATTATACTTTGTAATTACTTAATTAATTAATTCAAAATAAAGTATTAAAATATTTCTTTAATCGAGTAATATATATATATATATATATATATATATATATATATATATATATATATATATATATATATATATATATATATATATATATATATATATATATATATATTATATCATATATTTTAAATTGACGTATAGGTGTATATATGTGCGAACCCAAAGGCTCAAATGAATTTAACCATATCGATATATATTGTACCTTGCACATTAATCCTACAGACTTCCACCTGTATTACACAACACTAAGTAACCGTTCAAACAATGGATAGCATCTAGCAACACGCCATTGTCCCCAAATTCACTTGGGGATAATTTCTCAGAATTGCTTATAGTAAGTGTTATATGTCATTCGTCCCTTGTTTCAGATACGTTAGTTAAACGTGAGATACGGATCAACAGTCACTCTTATTTTCTTAACAAATTTAACTCTCGATCTTAAAACTGAAATAGATCAACAAACTAATTAAGTATCATCTTAATTACATTTAGGTGCGGCCATACAAATATATTATCCATTTATCGAGGAGATCAAAAGTATCTAACTCCAAACATTTTGAAGGAACAAATCCTATAATGCATACACGTGTCTATCACGAGCTTTACATTATACTTAATAATGACCTTTATAATAGCCTTATTCAGGACAGTTTTTAACTATATCAAAGTACAATTTTTCACACATCAAAACAGGTGTGCATCTCAAGTCAAAGGACACAAAGACATAATCACTAAAAGATTCACTACTGATGACAATCCATGTAGTAACATCTCATTATTAGGTCATTCAAATATTTATCATCAATGAATACATATGAATATTGGCCTCAACAAGCTAACTATTCATCATCAATGAATATAACCAACATTAATATTAATTTTAATTCATGTTATTCCCTTAAAATGACCAAGTATGAAGATTTTGAATAAAAAATACTATTCATGGATTAAAAATGCTAATATAGAACACTGTGATATAAATGAAAATGACCATACCAAGTACCTAAATTCATTAAGATATATCTGTTTAATGTTCCAAAGATATCTAAATACTAAATTATAAATCATTAAGATCAGTAGCATAACGAAGTCCAATACTACTAGCATGATCATCATGCTTGTTGTGTTTCATGGGCTTCGTGAACGGGTCGGCCACATTATCATCTTTATGAACCTAAAGAATACTAATCTCATTCCTCGCAACGGCTTCATAAATGTAATCAAACTTTTGAAGACTGTGTCGGCTACCTTTACGTACACGTGATTCTTTGCAAGTATAATAGCATTCGAACAATCATAATAAATTTCCACAGGGGATTCAATGCTGGGAACTACTTTGAATTCAGCAATAAACTTCCTTATCTAAACAACTTGATGTACAGCTTCTGAGGTTGCAATGTATTCCGCTTCTGTTTTAGACTGTGAAAATGTGCTCTGCTTCGAGCTCCTCCAATCAACTGCCCCGCCAACTGCCTCGCCATTCATGACAAAGACATACCCATACTGGGATTGAGAATCATCTCGATCAGTTTGGAAACTAGCATTTGTATAATACTTAACATTCAACTCCTTTTCCAGACCACCATAAAACAAGAAAATATTTTCAGTTCTCCACAAATACTTAAGAATATTCTTAAGAACAATCTAATGTTCTTCACCCGGATTTTGTTGATAACAAATCGTCAAACTCAAAGCTAATGAGACATCAGGTCTTGTACAGAACATGACATACATAATGGATCCGATAGTCGAAACATACATGATACCTTTCATTCATCTTATATCATCAAATGTGATAAGACTTTGAGACTTGCTCAAGGTTATGCCCTTTTGCACGGGCAATGCTCCGCTCTTGGAGTTTTCCATGATAAATTTTCGCAAGGTTTTGTCAATGTATGTACTTTGATTCAAACCAATATATTGCAAAAATATAAGTAGCTTCTTCAAGATCCTTCATTGAAAACATTTTCCAAGACAAGATGTGACATCTTAGAAAGTTTGAATGTCATTTCCAATAAGTAGTATGTCATCAAAATACAAGATCAAGAAGACAACTTTGCTCCCACTAGTTCTAATGTAAACATACGGCCCATCTTTGTTGTGATAAAAACCTAACTCTTTGATTTGTTTTCATCAAACTTAAGATTCAGCTCCTGGATTCTTACTTTAATCCATAAATGAATTTTAGAAGGTTGCATATTTTATTAGGATGCTTAGGATTCACAAATCCTTTTGGATGAACCATATATACGTCCTTGCTAAGGTCACCATTTATTAAAGCGGTTTTGACATACATTCGCCATATTTCATAATCATGAAAAGCATCTACGATAATAAGTATTTTAAATGATTCAATGCTCGTGAATGGTGAAAAAGTTTCCTCATAATCAGTTCCTTGAGTCTGAGTATAACCTTTTGCCACCAACTGAGTCTTAAAAGTGTTTAAATTGCCATCCATGTCAGCCTTCTTCTTGAAGACCCATTTAAGCCCTACTGTTTTGCAATTGGGTGGAAGATCAATCAAGTCCCATAATTGATTATCTTTCATGGACTGCATCTTTACATTTATAGCATCTCACCATTTTTCAGATTCTAGATCCGATATGGCCTCACGATAGCTAGAGGGTTCATCATAATACCCTGGATGAGGTTCATCTGAATTAATCAGAACATCTAACCTCTAAAGTCGATGAGGAGTTCCTAGATCTATGAAGTACAAGTGCAACACGTTCTAGCTCACCAACTGTATGCTTGGCTTCATGGTGTGGTTCAATAGTATCTTAAGAAGGTATGTTACTTTGTGATTCTTGAATTTCTTCAAGATCTACTTTACTCCCACTAATATCTTGTAAGAGAAGATCTCCTTCCAAGAATTCAGCAAAGCGAGCAGTAAACTCTTTGTTTCCAGCTTGGTAGTAGTAACCCATTGTTTCCTTTGGGTATCCCAAAAAGTGACATTTGATACCTCTGGGTTCTAATTTGTTTGAAGTGCTACGTTTCACATATGCTTCACAACCTCAGACTTTAAAATAAGACAAGGTGGGACTCTTCCCTTACCATAGCTCATATGGTGTCTTTTCTACCTTCTTGGTTGGAACCATATTGAGTATGTATGCAGCAGACTCTAATGCATATTCCTAAAAAAAAGACGTTGGCAGAGTAGTAAGACTCATCATAGATCGAACTATATCAAGTAAAGTTTGATTCCTCCTCTCAGACATGCCAAGTACATGTGAGCACTTAACGAACTTTGATTAATGGTCGTCAATGAATCTAACGATATTACCTCAATTGCACATTTATTCAAATCATAATCCTTTTCGGGAAAAAATTAAAATACGTAATCCTTTTCAGACATTAACAAAACCCATATTTATTGGCAAAACGTGTAACTTATGTTACATTTTCGGGTCATTTGCCCTTAATAATTCATAAAACCAATACTTATTAATTAGGATTGAAACACTTCAATTGATAAGTGTTATGTGATTCAAAAACCAATCAAAATTATTAATTTTATATCCTGATCGAAGTTCTTAGTGTAATATCACCAGCAAATTATAATTATATCATTTGAACCTCAACTATTACTGTTCACAACGTTATTTTAAATTATAAAAGGCATTTACATCTTTTCATTACGTAAGATATTTAACTTCACTCTTCTTTCAGGCATCTTCCATTTCTTTACAACACAACAAACCTAATTCTCCCATCCTCACCTACTGCAACCAGATCTCCTTCATGCTTGCACCATCTTCGTCGCAACCACAGTCTTCAGCGCTATCACTGACATCATCTCATATGCCATCGCTCATGATTTTCATACTCGAATCCTTCGTCTTGTCACCGTTTTCATCGCAACCACAATCTTCGGTGCAACCACAGTCTTCAACATTAAAACTACATTTTCATGCTCAAAAATATAGTTTTAACGAGTCAGGTTTGTCTGTATTCAATGATAAACCATTGATCTACAAATGCTTCAAATTGTTGTTAGAGATTTTAATTATATGACTCTATGTGTGAGTTAAACATTCCATATTGAGACTGAAATAAGATTCTTAAAAACATAAAAATGGACTAATTAATCGAAATGCACTACCTCAATTATTAACAAATAATCCTTACTTATTAACTTTTATATGAATATAATTAGGATTTATTCAACAAATGCCCTAAGAATATATTAGAGCACATGATAAGAACATTAATTGAGTTAGAACAAAAATTCCTAAAAATTTGATTTTTTTTCGTTGATTTTTCACATATTGTTAAATATTAATATAGTAAGGGTAAATATTAAAGAAATATATGTAATAATGTTACTGTTAAAAATTTCAATGTAATTGTTGGTGCATATTGTTAATTCCTAGTTCGATAATTTTTGTGATGTAATTCAGTCTTATGCGTTTAATCATGTAGTAACATTTGTGACTATTGAACGTTTGATATTGTACGTAAATGAATTAATCAATAATTAAACTTACCCGACAGTCGATCGACTATTTAAGACAGTCGACCGACTGAAGACACTGTCGGTCGACAGTGTGAGGTCGATGTAAGTTGATCAATGATCAACTAAACAAGACAGTCGACCAACTGACAAAGTCAGTCGAGCGACTGTCACTGCAGACAATATACATAGGTTTCGCTATTTCGGTCTAGAAAATGACCCGTAACTCGATTAACCCTCGTTCTATCATATTTCGCCTTTAGATCGAGTGTAGACCATTTTAAGATCCTTTGTAAATCATCTACAAAGTGGTATCATAGCCAGAGTCTTTGAATTGGTTTTTTTAATCGAGTTTTTCATAGTTTTTGTCGGGTTTGGTATAATTAAGCTTTTTTGGGTTAGATTCGTATTGTTTCACGTTAAATGCTGTGTTTTTGTAGGTGTTGAGTGTTATTTGTGGTCATTGAAATATTTGTTACGTTGTAGTTTGTGAAAATTCGTCAAAAACAGGTCTCTAAGTCGATTTTCGTTCAAAACCCTAGTTTTCAGGTCTGCTGCTGTCAAGAACACAGTCGACCGACAGAGTTTCCTAGGCGATTAACTCGGTAGTGTTTTCCAACCATTTGTTAGACCAACTGATGTCACTACAAAGATACGGTTGAAACGGACGGTTTTATTCGTGCGGTGTCGTTAGGCCGCAGAATGTCAAATTCAGTCCATCAAGGTAGCGTACAGTGGTTTTTGTTTATTTATATTATGCGGGGCCTAAATTTACTTTTACTTTCTAAGGTGTAGAAGGTGTAAGTTAACCTAGTGTCGTATTTTTTGAATAGATTAACGAATTGAAAATCAACTGTGTAATTGTCTTTTATTTAAATTACCTAGATAAGGATAGTAGTTGGTTTAAGCTAAAAGTCCTATGTGCGAAAAGGTAAATAAGTGGAAGGATATCCGAAGTATGCAGATCAGGGAAATGTTGACCAAGATATTAGTATTGGGTAAGGGAAAGGTAATTATGCTTATGTTAAGGCTATGCTTGGAATGATGTAGATATGGTTGGATGTGATGACCCGTAAAGTACCCTTAACAGCTCCGTCACTTGATCCCACATCTTAATCAAAACTCTAAATGAATTTATTAAATAACATTGCATTTTTTATTTAAAATAATTTTCTATAAAGGAAATTTACCAAAATATGTAGTTTAAACAAACCCAACATATTAAAATATTCAAAGTTGCCCAAAACATTGACAACCAAACACCCACAATTTAACAAACCAAAATAGAATGCAAAGTTTAATGTTTAACAAAAATCTGCCAAAATGCATGCAGACTCTCTACCACAGCAGAAGCCATATAATCAAGTACCTGAGAAAACATGCGAGTAAACTGTCAACAAAAACGTTGAGTGAATTATAGGTTTTAAAATAACGAGTAAACTTTAGACCACAAGATTTCAAATGTTAGAAAACATAAAACATTATTTCATTAATCCATGAGTCACCTGGTAACCACTTAACCATTTCCATACCCTTACCAAACAACCATATACACTGAACAGGTGTATCTTCAAAATAACGAAGTACTAATACATTCCGATTATAAATTGCTAGCGCGATTAGCTCGAAATGGGGCTGTCAAGCCCGATAGATCTATCCATAGGATTCACGTTCACCAGTAGAAACCAGTGATTACAGTTACCAGACTAGAGAATATTTTCGTTCAACTCATAATGAATAATTTAAATTTAATTCCACTTATGTCTAAACGTAAAACAAAAATGCATGTAATCTCATCCCAAAAATACTTTAAATAGTATGAAAAATGGGACTATAACTCACCTTAACATAAACGAAGTAACAACACAGAAACGTGAGCAGCAAATGATAAAGTGATCAAGAATGATCACAACGCCGACCTATAAATAAAGCATGTCGATATAAATAACTAACTTAGGTCAAGTCTTAGTATGATAGCTATAGTACTTGTTGCAAATAGGCATAGAACAACACTCAGTATGTTTCGATATGATCAGGACAACGTTAAACACGTACTGTCTATTTTTAGAAAGTTTCTATTTTTGATAGGTTTCCATTTCCGGAAAAATTCTAGTTAAGGAAATTTTCTATTTTTGGAAAGTTTCTATTTTAGAAAAGTTTCTATTTTAGAAAAATTTCTATTTTAGGAAAGTTTCTATTTTTGGAAAGTTCCCACATTTAGAAAGTTTCCATATTTAGAAAGTTTCCATATATAGAAGGTTTCTATTTTTAGAAAATTTTTAATTTTTAGAAAGTTTTTAACTTAGGAAAGTTTCCTTAATTAGAAAGCCAACTGAAAGTCAAAGTCAACCGAAAGTCAACTCAAAAGTCAACCTTGGTCAAACTTAGTCAACCTTAAATTTTAAAGTGTATATTATATTAATAATATAAGTTATAATGTTATTTAAAATCATATATGTATAATCATGTCATATCATAAGTTTAATTAAATTAAATTGAATTATAAAGTTAACATAAGTTTAAATAATTTAATTAATATAACATAAGTATTTAATTAATTAATTAAATATTAATCATAACATAAGTATTATTAATTAATAATAAATTTTTAATCATTTCATAAGTATTATTAATTAATAATAAATTATTAATCATATCATAAGTATTTAATTATAATTATTAAACCATAAGTATTTAATAATCAAATTATAATTAAATAATAATTAAGAATCATAATAATTAAATAATTAATTAATCTTTATTATTATAAGTCTTGATATAATAATCTCATGTCATAAGTTTAATACTTATCATAAATATTTTTCATTAATAATAAAAGTATTATTAATCATAAGTTTAATTAAAAGTATAATTAAATCATAGTGTAATTAATAAATGATATAATAAATATATATATCATAAGTCTTAATTAAAAATAATTACTTTTATATCATAAGTTCAAATTTATAACGATAAGTTTAATTAAAAGTTCGTCGGGTCATATGTTGAGCCTCGGGTGTCGGTTTTCGATGAAATTTATATATATCTTCATCTAACCAAATCACCCGACATATTAGTGCACTCAAGAACACCCTAAGGCCAGTTCATGAGTCATGAAAAACAGCCATGAACCAACTTAGAACATTAATCCGCTCAAAATCTTGTTTTAGCCATTCCGAGTGATCCGTGGCTCGGATTTCGATGACCCGAACATGAATGTTCATCCAATCATCAATTCTAACCCATTAGTACACCCTAGAGACTCCAAAAATGGTCAAAAAGTCGGACCAAAACTGATTACACACGTTTTTACATTTTAATTCCATCAAAACACCAATTTAAGCTTAACTTTTGATCCGGGACTCGAAATAACATGAATACAAAGCCTAAAATTATTGTATTGATGAGAGGAACTCATCTATACACTTTATTTTATCAAAAAAACATGTTAAGTTTACTAATTTCATCAAAAAGTCCGCTATCCCAAATTAATCAAATCGAAAACATACACAAACGAGCATTTCTACGCATACAATCTCAATACAACAATACACAACTACTATACAATCATAATAACATCAAAAACAGTAAAAATGAAAAAGATAGGGTTAGGGTTTATACCCTAATCAAGAAATGATTAGTATAGACGCGTAGAGAACGATGCGGTGAATCCGATTACACTAAAAGCCCTTTGAAATGATGAACAATTTGATTAAAATGATGATGATTTTTGTGGTGGTTGGCGACGGCAAGAGAGAAAGAGGAGAGGAGGAAAAGAGAAAAAAATAAATGAGATAGGTTTAGGTTTAAAATGGAAGTCATGTAGTGATAAAAATGAAATAAATGGGAAATTAAAAAACCACCCCCATGAGTGGGGTGTTCGGTCGATCCAAGGGGGAGGGGTGGGCCCCATTATCCCAATTTGATGTAAAGTGTAAATACTTGTGGCCCGAATGCCCGAACGAAACCATAAACGCGAAAACAACGTTACGCGATTAAATCTTCGGAGAGATAACGCACACGCGACAAATAAAATATATAAACACTATATATATACATATGATATCAAAATATCATATTTAAAATAATTGGGATTCTAAAATCTCAAAAGTCTGACCGTTGGTTTGAAAACCGAAAAGATTCGCCGGATAGAAATCCACGACACGTAGAAACGTACAAATTTAAATACGAATACAAATATTCATATAACACATAATAATTAATATATTATTACCAAAATAATAATATAAGTCATAGAAATGACGTGGCACGAATAACAATTAACGGGCGTTAAATAATAAACGGTAAAAGATAACGGAAAAAGTAGGGTCGTGACATTGGATGAGCCAATTACACAGACCTACTTATCTCTGAACTCTCGGAGTTCTCTTTGAGAAGTGAGAAGTATGCCACTTGGTTGTATAACTGAAAGGTAGCTATACCTCGGAGGTTATCCTCAGTAAAGTACTAGGTTTATTAGTGAGTTGAGCTCTAATCTTAACCATCGTTATCAGTTTAGTTAACTGAATAACAACGTGCCGTGTTGATTGAACACTAATCACAAACGGAAGAAGTCCGTCGGTTTAAGTTGGCAAAACCTTAAATGAAAACTAACAACCATTTCATCATACTAATGAGATCATATCAGTTCAAGTATTATACAGCATTACAGTTGATATACTGAAAGTAAAGCAGATAGAAACCTAATAAATACCCTAACAGTTTATATGACTTATTCCTAAGGCAACAATCAAACAAGAACATGCAATAGGATTGGGTCACACAGTGAAGGCACTAATAGATCTTAACAGCTCCTAAGAAGTCTCTTCGGAACAGTCAATAGGCATACTAGGTCATCCATGTCTCAATTCCTAAGTTCCGTGTCCTAAAAGCGCATTAGATGCCTCTCGGGAACTCCGGCCATACCGAGTTCATAGAATCTTCAGATACAGTATAACCAGGGGTCTTAATCCTATGAAGTAGCTAATTTCATATAGGTGTACAAGTCCTGATCACAACCTAGGTTGGTCAATCCTTAAGCTGCTAGCATACAAATCTATTAGAGTTCATAGTTCAGTATTACGACAGTAATCGTACTAAATTAACATAATTACGCTAACCCAAACTTCTATCATGGCAACATACAGATTAATTAAGCTATCATTGTAATATCGGAACGCATTATTAAACATAAAAAGTAAGAACACATATTTAATACAAAAGATAAGCGTTTCGGATAAAAACCTAAAAATGCTGAAGAAATCTGCCCGAGATCGCAGGGACTCGCCGGGATATCCTCCAGAAAATAAAGGCTAAGCTAACTACTACTAAAAACTAACTAAAAGCTTGAAAATATAAAGTGAATTACAAATTGAGTGTGTGTTGAAATGGATGGAGAGAGCCCTTTAAATAGACTTGAAATTTGCCTGCAAACGGCTGGCACGCCGTTTGCAGGGGCCGTTTACCAGATCAAGCCTTTTGCAGGGGCCGTTTGATCAGGGCATGTGGCAGCCCGTTTGTGAGCCAGACAGGCCGTTTGGCTGCCTGGTCAGCTGAAATTCACTGGATCGTAACTTGATTTCTTATCTTTCACTGTTTTTGCTCTAGAATCTTCGTTTTAGCTCCGTTTTACTTGATTCTTTTTGCATCACCTTCATAATTACTTAATCTAGAAAATCAACTGAAAAAGCGATAATTTTGCTTAAAAAGTTTGAATCTTTATTGTTCTAGGGCTTAATATTGGGGGTAAAAATGTGACTTTGTGGCCGATATCACCAACCGATCATCAGAGTCCTAGCATAACCATCGACCATCAGTGTGAGACTATCGACCGTTTGAGTAGACCATTGACCATCTAACTTAGACCATCAACCGACGGTGTTAATAATACCAAGTGATTGAAGGTAACAGACTACTGGCCATTTGACTTTAGATAGACGACCGACTGTATAGACAATCGACCGATTGACTTGGATAAATGACCGACAGACAAAATAGTATAACATCTTAAAAACTTTTGAAATTTTCTGAACCATCACACAAAAACACTAACTTCACCGCATCTATTACGCCTGGCATTCAGAAACCGCTTTTGTCCGAGAATGAATCAGGAAGTACCAATCGATTTCCTCGGCTTGAGGATTTAAATGACTTTACACATTGGAAATCTAGATTCACCATATACTTAAATGGGATTGATACACGATTGTGGGAGAAAATAAAAACTGAATAGGTATGTCCATCAGGTACTAATGGGGTGAAGAAAGAAACCCGTGAGTTCACTCCACATGAAAGAGAAGATTATGGTTTGAAGTGTAAGTTTTATGATCAACTTACTCATGGAATATCCAAAGATATATACCATCAGTTCCAAAGTAACAAGACTTCACACGCTCTTTGGAACACACTTCAATCAGCCAAAGAAGGTAATTTAACTTATCTTGCAAAGAAAGGGAAGGTCTTAAACAAGAGTGGAAAACATTTGCTGCTCTTGGAAATGAGAGTTTGGAGAACACTGTTACTAGATACTGTTATCTTATTTATGAGATGATTAATCTGGTGTTTAAACTGAAATCGAAGTGATTGGTGATTAGGAAGTAAATCAACTACCTCCTGTGAGAACACAAGAACAGGGTTTAGCTGATGAGGAAGATGATATTGAAGAAGTTGATGCGAGTCAGTTTGAATTAAGAAAGAGGAAACAAGATGATGCTCTGAGTGTGACAACGAAACTAAAGTATAAGAGATCAAGAATCAGATTGGTTAGAAAGGATAATGTTTCGTCTTCAGCTGCACAATCACACTCACAAACTCAAACTGTTCCACCACCATCTTTTACTACAACTGAAAATGCTCCCGAATTTCAAATATTAGCTGCTACTAATACTGATACAACCGTGTCTAGGTCTGTGAGAGCATTGGGATCCATAATGGTACAGTTAATGACCGACTTTAACAAGTTCGAAAAGGAATCTGTAGAGAAGGAGGAAAAGAAGAGCGTGAGATTTCCAGGTTAAAAACTATGGTGGAAAAGAAGAAGCAGACGATGGTCCAACGAAATGAGAATATTGGTAACTAAGCATTGTTGATCGTGGATGCTTAGAATGCTACAACAAAGGTTTTTGTTAGAATGGATGAGTGGGAGAAGAAATATGAATTGGAAGTGATAGAAGATGAAAAGGACGATGTGTTTGGCAGCTGGAATGATCAAGATGATGATGAATTGATAGTGGATATAGCTAAAGGAACAGAAAAGAATCCAATGTCAGTAATTCCACTTAATCTTGCATATACTTTACAGTAATTTTTGGCTATAAAGGATAATTTGAATCATTCTGCTGTCTATGACGATTTAGAGGAGGGCGAATCATATGACGATTTAGAGGAGGGCGAGATCCCTCACGATCTGACACGTGAAGAGTTGGATGAGCTGGTGCATCAATAGTAAGAAGAAGGTACATCCGTTGACGCTCAGGCAGCCAAATCATGCGGAGTCACCTAACTTTGAGGATGATTCTTTTGAAACTGTTGTTGTTAATGAAAGCGACAATCATTTTGATGAGGTCATTATTGAGGATGAACCGGCTGAAGATTATCCGAAGTATGATGGTGTCAATTGTGATGCCCCGTACTAAATCATCATGTACGGACCATCAACAACAGGATCATTACAAGGTTAAGTACTATATGCATTTTCAAAAAGAGTTTGCATTCATAATTAAAAGTGATGTCAAACCAACATCGAAAGTTTTACATTCCAAAAGTATGCTTCACTAAGTAGAAGCAATAATTAAGTGTACGTGACCCTAAATGGTCGTTACAAGTCATAATTCAAAAGTACTAATGTTTGAATGCAAAGTAAAGTAGTTCATGCGTGGACAACTCTAAGCAGCAGGTGTCTACAGCACAACAAGTAAGACAGCGGAAGCAACCTCAAGCACCTGAGAAATACATGCTTAAAAACGTCAACACAAAGGTTGGTGAGCTATAGTTTAAGTATAACAGTATGTAAGGTAGGCCACGAGATTTCAGTGCTACAAAGAGCGTTTCAAAACAGTATGATAAAGTATATGTTAACCGTGGGCACTTGGTAACTAACTTAACGTTTATACCCCCTGAAAGTACACTTGGCAAGTGCGTATGTTTACGAAGTATTAAACACTCGTTAAATGCTAGCGCGACTAGCCCGAGTGGGGATGTCAAACCCTATGGATCCATATCTAAGATTCGCGTTCACGGTTCAAGAACCAATGATTAAACGTTACCGAGCTAAAGGGAATGTTTCTGCCGTTATATAACCCACACATATATAAGTTTAAGCACTCGTGCCTAGTAAGTAAAACATAAAATCCGCATGTATTCTCAGTTCCCAAAATAAGTTAAAGTAAAAAGGGAATGCTATAACTCACAATGATATGTAGCGGTAAAGTCGGTTCGGAAAAGGTATGCAAGTAATCGGTCCGAAGGTCCTCAACCTAAGGCAAATAATACTAAGTCAGTAAATCGTCTTAATAGGTTTAAAAGTATGTATTTAAGGTCTTAAGGGTCATAATCATTCATCATTAAACAAAAGGCGTAAAGTAGGTTTCGTTTATGAAAGTAGTTTAAAACAAAGTCTGACTTCAGTCAGTCACCACGGCCTCTACCCTTACTGAATTAAGGTGAGACCAGTGGCCATGGCTCCGTCTATGAGTCCCTTAAGTGTGGTAAAATTTACAGAAGCAAACTCGTCTTGGTTTGACCGTGGCGACGGTCTAAGTGCGAGTAGGTCAGAAATTTCTGCACAACGTTAAAGGACATAGTAACGATCGGAGGGCCATAAATCCTAAACCGTAACTCGGATTAAGATGAGTCCTATATGAAAAGTTATCTACTCGAAAAGATATATCAAACAATCAAGGTTACAATAGACCAGGTCTACTGGTCTGTTCCAGAAGCATCAGGTCAGAAAGTTTTGGACAGAAACAGTAAGTTTAAAAGGGTTCCGGTGGTCTTGGTGCTTGATGTTCATCATGGTTCTTATCCTTGATGCATATAGCTTCAAGTGTACAACTCATTGATGTATCTACATCATCTTAACCAAGTCTTGACCATCATAACCCTAGTGCAAGTCTAAGACATGAAGCACAACTCACTTAAGAGTTGCATGTAGTTTGATGAACCAAAGTTACATCAAAGTCTTAGGTTTGACACTTACATGGACTTTAAAGCTAATAACAAGTTACAAACTTGAAAGTAAACTAACTAATCAAGATCATAAGTAGTAGAACATAGTTCTTAGTTTGATCTTGAAGATCCAAGACTCAAAAGTCTAGATCCAAAGTTATATTTAAAGAAAACTTATTTGTGTGTTCTTGAACTTTCAAGGTTAACTTAATTTGTTCAAGAGATATGAGATCAAGACTAACTTGTAGTACTTGACCATATAAACTAACTACATGAAATTAAAGTGCATAAATTGAAGAAGTAAACTTAAATAAACAAGAAAAGGTTCATGGTTGTTCATACTTTAAAGATTCAAACCAAAGTTTGATCTTTAGAAAGTAAACTTTAAAGTTTACTTCATGAGCTTCAAGTATGTCTTTAATCAACACAAGAATTTTATAATCTTTGAAACATTATATGTAGATCCTAAACTAGAGAGTTTAGTTCTTGATTGTTCTTGTTAAAACAAGATAAAAGATGAATCAAACTAGAAAGTTAGATTCTTGAAACATGTAAGTAAATAACAACAATTAACAAGACAAGTAACATTAACAACAAAGAACAACAAAGACAAGTAATCAATCAAGCAACTAATAAAAGATGATGATGATTATGGGTGTGTTATGGTTCGGTTTTTCAAAGAAAGAAGAAGAGAAAAAGAAGTTCAAGTTACTTACAATCTATGAGAGAAAAAGAGAGAATGTTTGAGAGAAATTACAAGTAAAGTGTGTGTGTAAATGAGAGAATGGAACAAGTGAGTAGAAGTAATAAAAAAAAAATGAAACAAAAGCTCCTCCTAGCCATACAAGTTGACGTTTTTGGAGTGGGGGAGGGGGAAGAAAGAAATTCACTAGTCCATGCATGGTAAAGGTCATAAAAGTTGGATAATAAGGTGTTAGTTCATGGGGAAGATGTATAACTAGATTCCATGCAAGTTAACCAACTAGTTTCCATTTAACTTGATACTTACAAGTTCTTGGTGGGCTAACTAAGTCCATTAAGAAGTAGGGTGGGCTTACATAAGTCCATTAACACTAACAAGGCCCAAGTTCAAAGATTTACCAAGTTAAACCAATTAAAGCCCAAGTAACTAACAAGTAACCTTTGTTAATTAAAATGATTAATAAACTAATCATGAATGTAAATAATATCTAAAAATATTATTCGTGAAAGTTCCGGGTGTCACAAAGACGTTTCGGGCAATTAAAGTCAAGTTCGGGCAATCATGGCAACATGTAAATGTAATGACGTACATTCGTTTTATCACACGTATTAATAATAATAATTATTAATAAATAAACGTTGGAAATTCCAGGGTCGTTACATCAATAGTGATGATCTTCCAAATTTTTCTGAATATTATAAACTGAATGAGGAGCTTTTGAACCGAAGATGTGAAGAGAAGGAAAGGACCGAGGATTTGCCAAAAGTGTTTTTACTGGTCAAGATTCATAAAGAAAAAGTTGAGGTTCTTGAAGAATAATAGAAGATCCTGATGAGGATCAGAGGATATTGTGTAAAGCAGAAGTTGGAGCCAAATTGGTTGAAGTACATTGAAAGATTAGATAAACTTCTGGCTAAAGGAAAGATTATAGTCTGGGCCTATATCAAAGAATTCGACGTGTATGCAATAAAAAAGGATTTTGCAGTGGACTACATCAAACATGCTCATGAGTTTAAGTCACTTCATTATTTTGAATTCATGAAGGTGGCTAGATTGAACATGTTGTATCGGGATCATGTCGGGATTCCTGATATTTTGGCTAGGAAGATAAGGAGATCGTTCATGTCAAAGGACTTTGTGGGTTTAGACCTCAGTTTCCGAAAGATCTTTTATCGGACTAATAAGAAAACGGGCGAAAGGAGAAAGATTGTTAGATATGAAGCCGTGAAATATATTAGGAAAGTTCTTGTAAAGAAGATGCCGCAGAATTTCAGCCCTCGTTTTCGTTGGTGGTATTATAATGAACGCTCAGAAGAAATGGTCATTGTGTTGGAGAAAAATGGGGGTGATGATAACGACTCCATACGGATTTAGATCCCGTTAGGTTGAGGAATTGCTGTGAAGCTAAACTCTTCACTCTTTATTATAATCGGATGTTGTATAGAAAAGAAAATCGTGTTCAAGCAGAGCAATTCATGCGTGTTGCGAAAGTCTGCTATTTGAACAACATGGTGACAGATCCATATGATGATTGACGTTTGATAATGAAGACTAGAGACGTGTCTGGAACTAGGCCTTAGGAGGAGTTTGTTGATGCATATTGTTAATTCCTAGTTCGATATTCTTTGTGATGTAATTCAGTCTTATACGTTTAACCATGTAATAACATTTGTGACTATCGAATGTTTGATATTGTGCGTAAATGAACTAATCAATAGTTTAACTAACCCGACAGTCGATTGACTGTGTCAGACAGTCGACCAACTGAAGACATTGTCGGTCGACATTGTGATGTCGGTGTAAGTTGATCAACGATCGACTAAACAAGACAGTCGACCGACTGACGGAGTCAATCAAACGACTGTCACTGCAGACAGTATATATACGGGTTTCGTGTTTCAGTCCAAGCAAATGCATTCTTATAACCCTAATCGACCCATGTTGTTCCGTAATCGTCTCTTACCTTCAACCCACCGATTTACAACGTTTAGGAACCGACGAACCGTTCTAATCTAGCTAGAAGTCTAAGTTTGGCTATTTTGGTCCCGAGAACGACCCGTAACTCGATTAATCCTCGTTCTATCGTATTCCGCCTTTAGATCGAGTCTAGACCATTCTAAGATCCTTGCTAAATCGTCTAGAGTAATAATAAGAACGTTATCATGTGCTTTTAGGAGACAACTTAAATATTAATTATCATGTGCTAGATATAATATAATCAATCATTGTAGCAAAATCCTAAACCTGATAATTCTAATAAAAGTAATTATAAATAATAAATAATGTAGTATAATAGTACATCGTAATTGAAAACTCAAAGAGAATACATCCCTCCTCTTTCTGCAATTACAACCATGAAATAAATCATTCAAAACCCTCTCAACTTCATTACCACCCTCCTTACTTCTTCTATTCAGAAGATCAACAACCTATCACTTGTGAGATTTTCAAACAACCTTTCTCCAACGTTCATAAACACCAAAACTTTAATCCTAAGATTACTAATTTGCAATCCACTATGAACAAGTCTAGCTACAATAATGGGAAATTTGTTACTACTAATGGTGGTAATCAATTCAACAATAATTTAATTCATAAAAACGATCGTCTAACGGGCAATAAATCGCCTAGAAAAGATCGTCACAGCAAGATTAACACGGCTCGAGGTCCTAGAGATCGAAGAATGAGATTGTCACTAGATGTTGCAAAGAGGTTCTTTAGGTTACAAGACATTTTAGGGTTTGATAAAGCAAGCAATACTGTTGACTGGCTACTTATAAAGTCAAAGCTTGATATTCAAGATCTTATCAAACAAAAGTTGAATCAGATTAGTTGCAGTAATGCATCTTCTGGTTCAGAATGTGAAGTTCTATCAGGAATTGATGATCAATCTGTTGTGAAAACTGTAAATGATGATGATGATGATAAGGTTAAACACAGTGGTTGTAACAAGATTAAAGAAAAGAAAAGGGTTGATAAAATTAGGAAAAATGTGTTTTTTCATAATTCTTTAGCTAAAGAAACTAGGGAAAAAGCAAGGGCTAGGGCTAGAAAAAGAACAACAGAGAAAAGAAATGTAAAACTTGGGTATTATTATAATCAGGTAATGGATCAAAATACAAACTGGTTAGGGTCCTGGGTTCCTTTCGGAGAAAACCGGGTTCAAGAAATCGATCAAACCGATTATTCTTCTATGATTTCGACCAATTGGAACTCATCATTTATGCAATCCAATTATCACCATAATATTGGATCTTCTCAAGAGGTAATCAATAGTTGTTTTCTTAGTCTTTAAGCTGAAATTGATAGTTAGTGACTCATAAAATAGACCTTCACAAGAAATGAAGTATGTGCATAATTTATTAAAGAAATTTAAATTGTTGTGTATAGTTAATTAATCAGATATTGTTATGTTATTTTGTTTGTACTTTGTAGCACCAGTTCATCAGTGACTTCCAAAATCTTGCTAAACCATGGGATGGCATCAATAATTAATTAGGTCAGCGCAGGCTTCTTCTAAATTATACATTATATTATAATTATTATTAATTATTATTATTATCCTGGTTGTAATTGTAATAAGTTTATTTGCAGATTTACTTATATCTGTTAATATGATCAAACTAATTCATGAGTGTAACGTACAACTCTTTCTTTAATAATTGATTAATGATGAACAAAATGATCCAGGATCAATTTATTATATATATAATCTTCATTAAACTTTGATATTCATTGTTTAACAAATATCTATCTATGTTCTAAGGAATGAATGATCCTTCAATTAGAGACCTCTCGAAATTATATATATTTTTTTGTTCAGTGTTTATGATTCAACACATGTGTTTATGCTTAATTTGATTTTTTCTTTTTCTCTTTCGTCTTCAATATTTCAATAATATAATAATTAATTTCAGTTTATGTGATTACATAGAATTAGTGTTTCGGTTGAAAATGAAGATAGATCGACTCACTCGCAAACCGGATTACGTAAAATTTAGAAATAGGTATTTTACTTGAACAATTAACCTAAATTTATCTTAATTTGCTTTTGGAGAATCAATTAACCTAAGTGAATTATGACAGGACTGGTATAGGGTTTGATCGGTATCCACTTTTAATTGGAATCAAAACTTTAGAGGAAAAGATATGTGCACTCATTGGATAGTACATTTCGGAACAAAATGATATTGCCATCATCTGTTGCCTTTTTTTGTTCTTACAGACTTGAAAGTGTTAATTAGAATCACTAGCTATAAGGGTGCACCAATTGAAATTGATAATAGAACAGAAAAGTGTATAACATAATATGGTTAAGTTTACTACATAATAAAACACGCAGGTGGTATCTTGACCCGACCCATGTATTCTGCTTGAAGCTTTATAAGCGAATGAGTTTAGAACACAACGTACGGGGCCAGCAGCTAGTTGATAGGTTGTGTTTGAAAAGGATATACTGGAAAAGGGCTTGTTATTGTTATTGTTATTGTTATTTCATGTTCATGAAAACAGTAAACTGAAGTTTAATGTTCCTATTTAAGGAGCTAGAAAACAGTTTTATAGTGCATAAATAATAAATTCTTAATGGATCATTGCTTTGAAAATTTGGAAACTAATCAACACATAAATGTTGTTTATAGGGATAGTACTGTTTATTATACCAAATACAGCCTAAATAAGTAAGCTTAATTATACCCTTGTAAAACATTGATAACCACAGTAACAAAAAGTCTGTTAGGAATTTGTGAGTCCTAAATACTAGGCATCGATATATTATGGAATATATCGATGCCTAATACTAAACAATAACTAATAAACTAGTTAATAAGATCTTATTTAGGCTTACAAGTTCATAACATCTAATATTCGAGCTCGTGTTTCAAGTTCATAAAAGGTCTGAAGCTTTCAAGATATTATCGAGGGTGTGGGGAACTCGGTTTGAGTTTGTTAACATACGAAAGTATCGGGTTAGTGAGAGCTGGATGAAGACTCGTGGGAGTTGTGGAGATGATTGTGCGACGTGATTCTCCAACTTTTGCAAGGTTAGTGCGTCGATTCCAAGAACTAGATACTCGGGTACTTGTTATACTCTCTAATGGCAAAGAAATTTGCAACTGACCGGGTGGTACGAACCAGATTCTTCTCGAATAGCCGCAGTTTAATTCTTACTCGTATAGTGGCTTGATGATGAGAAGATATGTTCGTGAAATTCATAACAATGAGATATGTGAGTGTATCCGCGTGAAAGCAGAAAGTTGAAGGTGTAGATTTCGAGGTTGTAACTATGTTCTCACTTGAGCCTTGATAAAGAGTCTACGAGGGCGTCTGTCAAATTTTCTGAATGCTGGAAAGGAAAATCAGTGATAGACGGAAATTTTGTATGAGGGTGATCGTTAACATGTCAGTGAGAGGGTTGGGCGTGTCTAGAGCTATGAGTTGGGGCGATTTTGTCTCATGTTTAAATCTTGTGATTAAGGTCTCGCACACTTCAATGATGGCGCAGAAACCGAGATGACCCAAGCTAGTAATTGAAGATTGGATTATTACCCAACGGTGTTTTTTGGTGTCGAAAGACTTCCTTTCCACAGACGGGTAACCGGTTGAGAAGTGCGGCTTGTCCTGAATAGTTTATCCGATAGTATCAAAAGGAGTCATAGTCAGTTAATCAGGAGTTGCTGTGGGTGTTTGACATAATTGACATTCGAGGTTGATTACGTTTTGGCGAGTGTGGTTGAAGTTCTCTTTATCGAAAACTGTCAGCTTGATCACTTTGATGGGTTGAAATGTGCATGTTCCAAGAAGCTTTCTTGATGGTATAGATCAGTAGGTTCAATAAAGTTAAGACAGGTGATCGGCGCGGGGTTTGTTTAATCTTCAAGTGGGACATTGTTGGGTGTGAAGAATAAACATAGGGACAAAGTCGAACAACTTAAAGACCAAGTCTTGTTTAACTTAGGGACAAAGTCGAACAACTTAGAGGGAAAGTCGAACTTGGTGGACAAGATTAACTTGGTGGACAAGTTTAACTGTAACTATAAATCAATCCCAAGCCTCATTGTAATTGTGTGAGAAAAATAATAAGAAAAGTTCTTTGATTTGCTCCCGTAAATTAAACACTTCTCTATGTTTTGAGTTGAGATATAACCACGTTAAATCCTTGTGTCATTTATGCTTTTAGATTATTCCTTTGTCGTTCGTGGATTAGTGACTGTAGTAAATCAGTTGTCTTGGTTGGGTCCTAAATCCTAACAAATTGTATTTGGAAGACAATAATCAACTTACACTTTAAAACATCTTAGTCGCACGCTAAAATGCATCTCAAAAGTTAAGGTGTTGCACCTACCAGAGCACTATGTGTCCGTGTCCATTTTTCGGTGTTTATCTGAAGGTCGAATATGGACCTTGAAATTAATTAAAGTGTGATGTCGTTCGGTGTCCTTGATGCAAAGTCTTGATGAGAGAAAATATGACATGGACCAATAAGAAAATAGAATAATTAAAAAAGAAAAAAACATAAACACACCATTAAGGTAGCGACGGTGGTCGCGAAGTTGAGGCGGGGCAGTGTAGCCCCAATCAATTGAAGCCGGCGGTGAAAATTAAGATGGACACCGTATGTGATATGAATATAATCAAGTGTCATTCCCACATATGTACGTACCCATGCCACACTGCCGTTTGGTATTTTCTAAGATGTAGAACCAAACCCAAATAGTCATTCTTCCAAGGTTTTTTGATTAGGCAATGGTGAACATATACAATATAATTGTCAATGTAATAGAATTGTGTACGTATGTACATGCGTCTTTAATAAAATACGTGTGTACATGATCAAGCTTGACAATAACAACGATATCCAACTTTGTTGAAAGCAGGGTATACAAATGTAAGATGTAGACGCTTGGGTTTAATATGATTAGGGCGTGTGCATTCGAGTAAAAATACTCACAATCAGTGGTGAATTTAGGATCAAATCTCAAGTGGATCCCGATTTTTTTCATTGGCAATTATTCAAAAAGTACTTTATTGGATGTTTACCTCTAAAAAATCATATGAGGTCCTAACGTTAAATTTAATGGTATCCTACACAATTTGAAGTATACTATGTAAAAAAATTTCCAAACTAGTGTGTCACGCTACCGGTTATAACCCAAGTTTGCCATTGCCCGCCCTCATCCGAGTAGAACAAGGAAAACGCTATCCGTTTGTGATTGCAAGGCCACAAAACCTCGCGGGTTGCAAGATATACCAGATGATGACGAGAAAGTAGGTTGAAAATCAAGCAAATGTTGGAAAAAACATTGTGATTGAGTAGTAAGGATTTGAAGGTTTTGTTTGGGTTGAGATTTCGTATGTTTTTGTAGGTATTTTAATTTAAAGTGGTAGAATAGAATGAATTTGTATTAAAGTGTGTAAAACTGAGATGAGATGGTTTGGTATTTATAATGTTAATTAAGTTTAAACCTAAATTAAAAAATAAAAGAAAAAATAGTTGCCGTTTCAACACGCTGATGGCGGATGAATGCCATCTGTGTCACCAATGGCCGATGGCAATGGTGAGGCTAAGACGATTCGGTGGGAATGTTTCGACTGAATATGAATATAGTTTTGACCCTCCCAATTTTTACTATAATTAAAAAAATTTGTTATATATACAATCAATTAAGTTAGAAAGTAGGCAGCACTAACCTGTCTAAATCAGTGTCAATGACTTAGTACGGAATGACCAGAATTAGCTAGGCAAGCAAGCAAGAGCCATTCTGAATTAGGTGGTTCGGTATAGGGTTCTTGGCTGTTTATCATCATGGATCGTATGATGCATGTAATTATTATAATATAAAACATGTTGGAGTTAATCGGTTAGGGTGTCCCACATAGAAAGTAGAAAGAAATAAATACTTGTATATAAGTTTAGGGGAACCTCCCTCTATCACCAATTAGTTTTAGAGAAAAGAGGGACTCATGAGCTTATATGCATGTCATGTTGGTGGACCTAAATCGATCCTACAAAACTCTGATATATGAGGTATAAACAAAACAAAACAATACAAAACCCAAATTACTTGAGATCGGCTAGCAAAATGCTCATAATCGCTCGCTACAAGTCAGCTCGGGATACTAATTAAGTAGACCTTAGCGTAGAGCTAGAGTACTAAATATTGAGCTCGAAAGGCGCTCCCGAGCTAAGCTTGTGATAAAGTTTTCATTTTAAAAAAAAAAATAAAAAATGATAAACTTGTATATTTCCTTACACTTTTACTCTCTATGAATTTTTTTGACGTTAATATTATCACTACGTTACGTTTTGTAGTTATAAACTACTGAAAAGTCTATAACGTATAAAGTGAAATCATTTCCTGAAGTAGCGTGTGGACTTTTCTCTACTACTTAAATTCAACCATTATATTATTAGTGTATTAATTTATACTCACGAGAATTGTACTGTAACAATTTACTCGTACTTATCAAGTCATGTTCCAGCTTGTAAACTACAGGCTCAATCCATCTTGTATCAACCTTAAGCTCCGAATTCCCTAATCACTCAGGTTGCGCTTGAGCTTGGCCATGACTCGATCACATAAGAAATCAAGTACTCGTACACAAATTTTGATAAGCCCTATAAACAAATTAACTCAGTAAGTAATAGGATTAATTAAACCCTAAATCATCCAAACACGTACATAATTTGTTAGCAAAAGGAGAAGAAAGAAAATAAGCTTTAAGACGACAGTTAGTACAAAGATCATGTCTATACTATGCTCTTTATCTTTTAACGTGGCACAAATCTAGTAGCAGATGGTACAATTTTGCTTTGCAATCTATCGATCTATTGGTCCAGATATATTCCCACTCTTTTGGTTCAACTATACCACGTACCTTCAATAGTGTAACCGCTACCTTACTGGCCAGGCTCACGTACTCATATATACGTAACTGATGCGTTGAAACAGTACCTTTATTTATGAACGGATTTGAGTTGTTTTGTTACATGAATTGATTTATTGTATATATAGTATTTTAATGAATTTAGGTTGGTTTCAAACATATATAGGCAACTAGTTCTATCCGTGTAGTTTAGTTTGTTGGTAAATCCGGTTCGTTCCATAGAGAGACAGTGTTCAAATTAATTTTTTAATAGTCTTTGAGGTTAAACTTATTTAAAGGGGGTTTTGGATTAGGAATTTATAATACTACATAATAATAATAAAATATAACTTAATCCTAATTTAATTGAACTACTTATTAATTTATACGAATACATTATTTATAATTATTAACTTAAAAGTGAATTAATTGAAATTATACTAATAAGTTTATTACTAAATGATAATTAATAAAATAATAACTTTTAATAAAACTAATTGATTAGAATTTTGTTTTGAGCAATTATAATATAAATTTATTTAAATTAACTAAATAACATATTTTAATTAAATTAATATAAATTAATAGGAATTATAATAATTAACTAATTATAAACTAATTACTAATTATAAATTATTATCTTAAATACTAGTTATAAATTAATAACTTAAATATAATAATAAAATATTTAAAACCCTAGATTTTAACCTAATTGCTACAGTACTCGTATTAATACTTACGCGTTTCGCGTAATGATATACGCATTCCGCGTATGTTTTAAAACTTACGCGTATCGTATAGAATTATACACGATCCGTGTATGTTATAGTCCAGGTGACAAACAGTGCTGGTACAGATTTGAGTATTTTGATGTAATTTTTATATTTTAGTGTGTAATAATAATAATACGTAAATATTAATAATAATAATTTTACAATATATATAAATGGGAGTGGTTACTTAAATGTGTTACCTCTAGATCCATGGATTGTTTTAAGTTTAAGCTCGTATTAAAATGTTTAGTATAAAACTTATATTTTCCTTTCGAATAAATATAAAGTTTTAACTAACTAAATTAAATCTAATTTTTATTGGATTATATTTAGATAGTTACTAGTCCTTAAGTATTTAAATTGAGACCCAACCCAGTTTTGACCTTCGCCAAAACCCAAATCATAACGGTTTCCCTTTTTACAATTTCACTATTATATGACTCGTGATATTACCCAAACCACCGAAATTTATTTCTAATTTAGTGTTAGAAAATTATTCATAATTTCGTCTAGATCACTTTTAATGTTGAAGCTTAATTTATATAGATAAAAATAACTTTCGTTATTTTAATCTAACAAATTGAGTGACAGGGGTTAAATATCCAAATACATAATAATGGTTCTTTTAATTAGGCTCAATGTTAAAAATACTACAGTTACATTTTAATTTTTACAAATGATAACAATCCATTTAACTAGCGGCTCTACATCTAAGCAACCACTAGGGAAATTTAGCTATTCATTATACTAGGGTAAACGTAAAAATATAAATAAACAAACATATTAATAATGATAAAATTTGATAACGATAATTTTTAATGGGATATACTTACGAAAATCTTCACTCTCATTTACTTTAAACGGTAGAAAATTACAATAACAACACCCCTTTAGCGCGTACAATAATACCCTTAATCACGAACAATACACCATCAAAACTGGAACTATCCTAAAAATTGAATCTTGAAACTGAAATTAATATTGGTACTTGAAAATAAAATACAGTAGCTAAAAAATGATGAAAATGTTGTATATATTTTTGGAGCTGTATCAAATGTGTTCTCTATCTCTCCTTGTGTCCCCTCTGGTGATAATAGTACTCCGTATTATAAGAGTTGAGATTCAAGTAGTAGGTCAAAAGGACTACCATTCATCTGTAAAGCCTGAAAAAGTAATACTAATATACTCAAAAGCAACCGTCCCATGTTCATTTCAGATCTGAATCTGGACAGGAGATTACGCGTTTCGCGTAGACATCCACACGATTCTCGTAGGAACAAATTACTACGCGTTTCGCGTAGGTAAGTACGCGATACGCGTAAGAGTATTCGACAGTTTTCTAATTTTTTATTTTTCGTTTGTTCTTTGTTGATCCCGTGTTGACGTATATCGACTTGGAACTTTTCAATTTGAGCTCTTTCTCTTCGATCATCTTGGACGTGCATTCGAGTAACGTTATCTTTGATATATATTTGGTTTAAATTCGTCGTTTATTATCATTTCTTCAAACTTCAAGCTCGCGTTTACTCTTGTCGTTTTTCTCGTGAATTATGCATTTGAATGTCTTCGTTTCGGTAAAAGCTGATGAAATATAAATGATATTGCGTCGAAATATATGTATGTTTAAAGAAATATCAAAATACCCCACACTTGACGTTGCTTGTCCTCAAGCAATTACATCTTTTAAATAGAATCGGAACATTACATATTTTTCCATATCGAACATTAAATCACACAACACACGCTACACGAAATGAAACACACGCTATATGGAATAAGTTGGAAACACTACACAATATTTATTGGATCACAAGCACACCACACGAAATGAAATTCTGACAACAGAAACAAAGTAGAAACTCGTGATTAAGGTTTAAAAATTTGGATCCTTACGGAAAATTGGACCTTGTGAAAACGTTTTATGATTTTATAAAATGGCATGCTAGTTTTTACACTAGACACATTTTCTGGTTTTAACCTCAAATTTCGGTTGAGGGTAACTGAAAACCGAAGTCTCAGTCGGCGATTAGCAAGCTATCCGCCTCCATAATTAAAGTATCATGGAACTTGAAACCGAATGTCCTAAAAATGGTTTTACACAATATAATTCATAAAATAGCATAAGTTTTAAAAGAAACTTATATCGTGTCCAAATATCATCGGTAAACCATGAGTTTGCACACCTCAATTTGTTATGGCATATGTATGTTGTCCGCGGTCAAACATAGATGCGGTTGATCTTTACGGAGATCATCCATCTGGGGATTAGATTCATTAGTCTTAAAAGCTAATTTGCAATGTGCCCCCCCATTGTACGAGACAGATCCATCTCATGGTTAGGATAAGTCTGACCACCAAAAACCCTGTTTGATGCTGAGGTGAGGTGGATTTCCAGCCGATGACAGAGATGACTTTTCAAGATTTTTCGTCAACCTACAGCTGTTCTGGACTACAACTTCTAACATAAGTTAGCAAGTGTGTCATTTTGGAAGACTTTACTTCCTTAATGAGATTTTCAGGTTTATGCATTCCAAAGCAATGATATCTGCAATAAACTTCATAGAAACATGTGATAAATGGTTCTAAACATATGGGTTTATAAATTCTGCTATACTTGGTTTTCTTTTATATATTTTAATCAAATAAACTTATGTATTTTTAATGTATGGAGACAATAATTTCGGTTTTTGACACCTAATCTTTAATTGCTCGTTATTACCTTAAAAATTTATTAGTTATATTTGTTTTAAAATTTTAAAAATTTTCATAAAAACCACTAAATTATAAGTTCTCGAGAATTTATATACTCTCACCCTACACTTAAAATTATGTAATGCCCTCATTACATAAAATCAGATTAAATGTATAAATCTGAGAGGACAAAAAGTGTAAAGTGTTTAGAACTTCCTTTGTTAAGCAATTGGAGATTGTAAAATGCTTATTGTATGAACATATCCAATCCTTTTTATCAGAATAATGCTTTTGTGTTTCGCTATGTCGAATCTCATCATCATAAGTACCTGTCAACAAATATGTCAAACACAAACGAGATGGGGTTGTACTTTAGTAGTACAAAAATTTTACCCCACACTAAAAGTTTTTGTGAATATAAAATATATAAAAGTAAATTAACACACCATATAAAAAAATCATTTTATACAAACAAATACAAATAAAAAGTTCTAAAACTAAAAAGAAACTAGAAAAATGACCACGCAAGGCCTCCTTGATCTTCCTGTTCCCGCTGCTGTTGCTATCGTTGTTCATTTAGGCGTTGTTCTTCGTAAAAATGCCTATAGGCTTCCTGACTTGCGGCTAAGGCAGCGTTGGGGTCATAAGGTGGAGGTAGAGGGTCACTGTGTGCTTGCCATTGGGGGTATGATGGAAAGGCTGAGGGTGTGTAAGCCTGTGGGTTAGCTGCGTATAAATATGCCTAATGATGCGCCCACTCTAACTGTGCTCCCTGGCCCCTCTGATCGTAGCGGATGTTTTCTAGAATATTACCCTGATCTAATTGGGTATGCCTAATGTCCCCTATTTGACTAGACAAACTAGTGTATTGGTTTTCTGATCTCTGTCCCCATGTTTCATATGAGTTTCTTACGTCTAAACTCAATGAATCAAACGAATTTTGTAGCATATCGAAATCAGACATATCTGTATTAGACGAACTAGCCTGATCTGGCTGTCTGCGTCTCCTCCTAGTTTCCCTCGCGGGTTCCTCATCCTCCTCCATAGGAGCGGGAGCAACAACTTCCTATCGTCTTAAACTAATTACCCTGCCCCTCACGTGTATAGCCTTTGCCGTCCTATATACATCCAATCCTAAGGTTTTAACAGCTTGATCTACTGGTTGGATTGGAGGTTCTGATTCACTTAGGTCGAGTTCGAACCAGTTTCCTAGACACGTGATGTAGTAACCCACCGACATGTCACTTGTTCCTCCAGCCCCTTTACCAACATGGGTCAAAAAGTAAGCAACTCCATAGGGTATACTAACAAATGTATCCCTATCTCTGATCGCATCTAAGTACCAAAGGTCAATATAATTAATTTTATCTGTATTAGTAAATGACCTTTGGTTTATTGTGTTCGTTATAAACTTATGAATTATTCTAAAGCGAACATCAGTGATCTTTAGGTATGATTCTTGGCCTAGCTCATATGTATTTCTATTAGTGAAAGATTGCCAGACTCTCGAAGAATCATAATTTCCTGTATATCTAGCCCCTGTAAAAATATACTCCCTAAAACCGGGAGCCAACATCTCCTCAACGGTGTAAATCCCTAATGCGTCAGTCACATTGCTTAGGGACATACTTCTATCTACCCCACCCAGTCGAAATTGTAGAAAATTAGGGTCATTGATAGTTTCTGGGTTTAAACTCATTCTAACGGTAGAATAGAACTCTAAACATTATTCTCTATATACAGGGCTATTTAAACTAAACAATCTCTCAAAATCATTAAAAACCAAAGTCATTCCAAATTCATTTATAAAACTTTGGTTTAAAATTCCCCTTATTTGTTCATCTAGGTTGACTGGGTGTCCTAAAGGAGCCCAATCTACATCGTATACTGGAGAGATGTTTCTATTGACCAGAGAAAGTAAGTCCTTAACCTTTTGTAATCGGTTAGGTAAATCATAAGGAAATCTCAGGTTCGGGTGCAGATTCTGAAGTTGTTGTTCCATTTCCGGTGTTACTTGTTCTTCCCCTTGCTGTTGGTTAACAGCTCTCATTCTAAATAATCCCTCGTAGTGGAGTCGCATCATTTCGCCCCCTATGGCTTCGTAGGCGTAACCTCGTTGGTTTAAGAGGTTTTTCTTTAAACATTTAAAAGGCCCTTCTCGGCATAAGGTTACGTACTCGTAATTAGAGTCCGTCTGGTTCTTTGGGAAATTTCCGTAATGAGCTGGTTTTCCACATTTTACACATTTGCCCAAATGACGCGCTCGACGTTTCTTAGCTGATTTTGATTTTTCTTTGGCATAATTTTTCTCGTTAAGTTTGTGCCTTATTTCTTTACTCGCCTGATCGCATCTTCTCTTTATATCTAAAACCACATCTCTCGGTAAAATTTTATCGCACATCAAAAGGAAATGGTTGTAGACATATTGATTGGGCATCTTGAAAATATACAATAAATAAAAACAAAAAATAAGAAAATAAAAATAAAAAGGTAGAATGGAGGGAGAAGACTAGTTCTTTAGTGTCTGCTAGGAAAAGACCGAACAAACCCCACTCTTAAAGATGAAAATAAAGTTCGAGAATGGAGTTCAAAAACCTTAAAGTTACCCTGAATTTACTTGTCCTTAGGGTAGAATGTGATCTCGTCTCTTTCCGTAGTATTGGTTCCTTCAAAGTATAATTTGAGTCGATGACCGTTCACTTTGAAAGTTCCACCGTCTTTGCTATATAATTCTGTATATCCAGATGGAAAAACTTGTTTTATTATATATGGCCCAGTCCATCGGGATCTAAGTTTCCCAGGTGAAAACTTAAAACGTGATTGGAATACTAATACTTTATCCCCTTGTTCAAATTCTTTCTTTTCTTTTAACCGTGCATTGTGCCATCTTTTAGTTTTCTCCTTGTATGTTTTAGAGTTTTCATACGCTTGTAGTCTTAATTCATCTAATTCATTTAGTTGTAAGAATCGGTTTTCTCCGGCTTTCACAAGGTCGGTATTACATTCTCTCAGAGCCCAGTATGCCTTGTGTTCAACTTCGACAGGTAGATGACATGCCTTACCGTAAATCAATCGGAAAGGTGTAGTACCGATGGGCATTTTAAATGCGGTTCTAAATGCCCAAAGCGCATTATCTAGCTTTCGATGCCAGATTTTTGGATTATTTTTAACCGTTCTTTCTAAAATTCGTTTAAGACCTCTGTTTGTGTTTTCAACTTGGCCACTCGTTTGAGGGTGGTAAGAAGTTGAAAAACGATGATTAACTCCGTACTTTTTTAGCACTTTATCGAGTAGTTGATTTGTAAAATGAGTTCCACGATCACTGATTAATGCTTTTGGAATCCCAAAACGCGAGAAAAGATTTTTAAGAAAGTTGACAACAACTCGAGCATCGTTAGTGGGTAGGGCTTTTGCTTCAGCCCATTTATAAACGTAATCGACTACCACGAGAATGTATTTTCATTTGTTAGAAGCGGGGAATGGTCCCATGAAGTCAATACCCCAAATGTCGAACACTTCGCATACTAGGATGCTTTGTTGTGGCATTTCGTCTCTCTTGGAGATATTCCCAGATCTTTGACAAGCATCACAAGTTTTTATCATATTGTATGCATCTTTAAAAATTGTAGGCCAGTAAAAACCTGAGTCAAAAACCTTTTTGGCTGTATAGCTTGGTCCGAAATTTCCACCAGCCGGTCCTTCATGACAGTGCTCTAGAATTTGTTGTGCTTCTTTGCCGTATACACATCGACGAATAACTTGGTCAGCCCCTATACGAAAGAGGTTAGGGCTTTCCCAGAAGTAAAACTTCAGATCAGCAAAGAATTTCTTCTTTTGCTGATAAGTTTGATTTTTAACAAGAATTCCCGCGGCTAGATAATTAGCATAGCCCGCAAACCATGGAATTTCTTCTTCTATTTCAATTCTCATAAGGAACTCGTCCGGAAAAGTATCGTGAATAACAGATTCGTCGAGTGTTTCTAAGTTAGGATTTTCAAGACGGGATAAGTGATCCGCAGCGAGATTTTCAGCACCTTTTTTATCCTTAATTTCAATGTCGAATTCTTGTAGGAGAAGAATCCAACGAATTAGTCTAGGTTTAGCATCTTGCTTTTTGAAAAAGTACTTTAGGGCTGAATGATCGGTATAAACAATTGTTTTAGATAACATTAAGTAAGATCTAAACTTATCGAAAGAAAAAACTACTGCAAGGAGCTCATTCTCAGTAGTTGTGTAATTCAACTGAGCTCCTGTAAGTGTTTTACTTGCGTAGTAAATTGGTTGAAATTTGTTATCTTGACGTTGACCTAAAACAACTCCCATCGCGAAATCACTAGCATCACACATTAGCTCGAAAGGTTTGGACCAGTCGGGTGATACCATAATGGGTGCATTCGTAAGTTTATTTTTTAGAATGGAGAAAGATTGTAAGCATTCGTCATTGAAGTCGAATGTACTGTCTTTCTCGAGAAGTTTAGTCATGGGTCTAGCGATTTTGGAAAAATCCTTTATGAATCGTCGATAGAATCCCGCATGACCTAAGAAACTTCGAATTCCTTTAACGTTAGTTGGAGGAAGAAGCTTTGAGATTACATCGATCTTAGCTTTGTCTACTTCCATTCCATCTCGAGAAATCTTGTATCCTTAAACAATGCCTTCCTTCACCATGAAGTGGCATTTTTCCTAATTTAAAACAAGATTTGATTCCTCACAACGAATTAACATTCGCTCAAGGTTTGAAAGGCATGAATCGAAGGAGTCTCCAAAAACAGAGAAATCGTCCATAAAGACTTCCATACTTCCTTCTATCATGTCATGAAATATTGCCATCATACACCTTTGAAAGGTGCCTGGCGCGTTGCATAATCTGAACGGCATTCATCGGTATGCGAATGTACCAAATGGACAAGTAAAAGTTGTCTTGTCTTGGTCTTTTGGATCAATGGGAATTTGAAAATAACCGGAGAATCCATCAAGGAAACAATAGTACTCTTTTCCCGCTAAACGTTCTAGCATTTGGTCAATATAAGGGAGTGGGAAATGATCTTTCCTTGTGGCGTCGTTTAAACGACGGTAGTCTATACAGACTCTCCAACCAGTGACTGTTCTTGTAGGAACAGGTTCATTATCATCATTAAGAACAACAGTTGTACCTCCTTTCTTGGGTACCACTTGAACAGGACTAACCCATGGGCTATCAGATATAGAGTATATTAACCCAGCATCAAGTAACTTGATAACCTCCTTTTTGACAACTTCTTTCAAGTTAGGGTTTAACCTTCGTTATCTTTGTACCACTGGTTTAAAATCTTTTTCCATTAGAATCTTATGAGTACAATAAGCGGGGTTAATCCCTGGAATATCGGTTATTTTCCAAGCAATTGCTTTCTTATGAGTTTTTAGAACGGACATTAACCTACTCTTTTCGTCATTGGAAAGTTCTGATGAAATTATAACAGGTAATTGTGATGTACCTTGGAGATAAGCATAATCCAAATGTTCCGGGAGTTCTTTAAGCTCCAAGGTTGGTGGTTCTTCCAAGGAAGATTTTATTCGAAACCTGTTACCATCGGTAATTTCTTCAAAGGGTTCATCTTCCTTGGGAATTTCTTCCTCACAGCAATCTTCATCGATGACTACTTTCAACAATTCGTCAAGTTCAAGTTCTACATCGAATTCATCACCTTCACTAATTGGGGTGAAGTTCGAGGTGTCTATATTTAGTAATTCTTGCAATTCTTTTTCAACACAACAATCAACAATGTCTAACTTATAACATTCGTCATCGGAGGAGATAGGTTGTTTCATAGCTTTGTCTATGTTTAAGGTAACTCTATCTTCCCCTACACCTAAACTAAGCTTTTTATCTTTAACACGCACAATCGCGTCAGCGGTATTTAGAAATGGTCGCCCTAGAACTAGGGGAACCTTGCTATCTTCTTCCATTTCAAGGACAACGAAGTCGGCAGGAAAGATTAAATGATTGACTTTAACTGGTAGATTCTTGGCAATACCAATAGGATAGTTAAAAGTTCTATCTGCTAGGCGTATACACATCCTGGTTGGTTTTAGATCACCTAGGTTTAGTTTTAAGTATAAGGAGTGTGGCATAAGATTGATACTTGCGCCTAAGTCAGCTAATGCATCGTACATTACTGAATCTCCCATCAGACAAGGAATAATGAAACTACCAGGATCTCCGAGTTTCGGTGGCATCTTTTGCTTTTGCAAAATTGCTGAGCATTCCTCATTGAGGAATGTGGTTGAAACCTCTTCATATTTACCTTTGTCGGCTATGAGATCCTTGATAAACCTTCCATAATTTGGCATACCCCTAAGAACTTCCGCGAGTGGCATGTTAATGCTAATTTGCTTGATCATATCTGCAAATTTTTGATATTGGCTCGCGAGTTTATCTTTCTTTAATGCCTTCAGGTATGAAATATTTGCCTTGTGCACCTTTACAGGTGTTTCTTCACTTTTCTTTGATATGATCTCAGGTGGATCATTTTTTTCTTGTTCTTTCTCAACATGTTCATCTATATCAACAGGTTCTTGTAAACTAGAAGAAGATAAAGGAACTTCTGAGGTCTTACTAGTTTCTGGGTTAACAGTTAAACCACTTCTAGTAGTTATAGCATTTACATGCTCATTCCTTGTTTGATTGTTGTTGGGATTCACTTGAGTATTTGAGAGAAGAGCGCCTGGTGGCCTCTCTGATAGTAACTGTGAGATCCTTCCAACATCTCTTTCTAAATTCTGAATCGTAGCTTGTTGATTTCGAATTTGTTGAGTTTGAATTTTCGCAGTTTGCTCGTGCTTAACCATAAAATCTCTTAAGAGATCTTCTAAACCGGATTTCTTTTCGGGTTGTGGTTGTATAAGTGCTTGTGGTTGTGGTTGTGATTGATTGTGTTGGAAATTATTTTGATAAATTCGTTGAGGTTGATTTCGGTTATTTAGGTTATTGTAACCTGGTGGTGCATTTATTTGATTTTGATTTTGGAAATTTCGGTTATTTTGGTAAACCAGATTTCCTCCTTGATAGTTATTATTATTTAAACCTGAAGGTCCTCCTACTTGGTAGTTGTTAATTGGAGGATATTTTCGGTTATTTGATTCTATCGCTGGAAAATCGTTGAAATTCATTTCACCTTTTCGCAAGTATCCTAGGAAATTTGCTTGCTCTTTCATCGTTGTTTTATCACAATCTCTAGTAAGATGGGGGCCTTGGCACATTTCACATCCTACCCTGATAGCATGCATTTCCTTGGTTACTTTCTCAATTTGTCTTGCTTGATTTGCCATTTGAACTTTTAAAGAAGCAATTTCATCATTGCTTTCGATATTAGCAACGGTTGATGATCTAGAGAATTCTATCTCTTGATGCCAATTATGGGAATGTGCTGCTATATCGGCAATGATTGTGTGAGCGTCTTCTGGTGTTTTCTTCATTATCGAACCTCCAGCTGCAACATTGATATCTTTTCTAGTAGCAACATTTACTCCTTTATAGAATATTTGGACTTTTTAGAATGTATTCAACCCGTGTTGAGGACATACCCTAAGCATTTTGTTGAATCGGGTCCAAGCTTCATAAAGGGTCTCGTTAAACTTTTTCTTGAAGTGATTTATATCACTTTGCAATTTTGCTGCTTTTGAAGCAGGGAAGAAATCTGACAAGAATTTGTCCATCATGTCATTCCAGTTTTCGATATAACCTGCTGGTAATGAGTCTAGCCAATCTCTTGCATCATCCTTTAGGGACCATGGAAAGATTTTTAAACATGCGACTTCATCGGAGACATCCTTAATTTTGAATAGCTTGCAAATGCTTACAAAATTACGAAGATGCTCGTTAGCATCCTCATTTGGAGCTCCACCGAATTGGCATGTATTAGTCACCATGTGAAGGAATTGACCGTTTATTTCAAAGCCGTCAGTCATCGTAGGTTGAATAATTGCGTGGCCTTGACCTGTTCTTGTTGCCTTCATTAATGCTTCCATCGTTTGATTTGTAACAGCCATCTCTTCTTCTTCCTTAATAACTGGCTCTATGATTGGTTGAATATCTGGTTCAGAGTTAGAATCTAATGAAAGTGATTCTAAATCCTCAGCAAGAGATTCTACTTCTTGAGCTCTTAAACGATCGTGAAATTCTCTTTCGGGTTCAGGATATGGAGGAGTTAATTCAGTGTTGGAGGAACGTAAATTCATGCATTAATTTCTATTATGAAATCATAACACCAAAAGCTTTTCTAGTTTTGAATTCCTATAAAAGGATTGAATTACCTAAAGTCTATTAAAATCTTTTAAACAAAAACCGCTCCCCGGCAGCGGCGCCAAAAAGTTGATGCGTTGAAACAGTACCTTTATTTATGAACGGATTTTAGTTGTTTTGTTACACGAATTGATTTATTGTATATATAGTATTTTAATGAATTTAGGTTGGTTTCAAACATATATAGGCAACTAGTCCTATCCGTGTAGTTCAGTTTGTTGGTAAATCCGGTTCGTTCCACAGGGAGACAGTGTTCAAATTAATTTTTTAATAGTCTTTGAGGTTAAACTTATTTAAAGCGGGTTTTGGATTAGGAATTTATAATACTACATAATATTAATAAAATATAACTTAATCCTAATTTAATTGAACTACTTATTAGTTTATACGAATACATTATTTATAATTATTAACTTAAAAGTGAATTAATTGAAATTATACTAATAAGTTTGTTACTAAATGATAATTAATAAAATAATAACTTTTAATAAAACTAATTGATTAGAATTTTGTTTTGAGCAATTATAATATAAATTTATTTAAATTAACTAAATAACATATTTTAATTAAATTAATATAAATTAATAGGAATTATAATAATTAACTAATTATAAACTAATTACTAATTATAAATTATTATCTTAAATACTAGTTATAAATTAATAACTTAAATATAATAATAAAATATTTAAAACCCTAGATTTTAAGCTAATTGCTACAGTACTCGTATTAATACTTACGCGTTTCGCGTAATGATATACGCGTTCCGCGTATGTTTTAAAACTTACGCGTATCGTATAGAATTATACACGATCCGCGTATGTTATAGTCCAGGTGACAAACAGTGCTGGTACAGATTTGAGTATTTTGATGTAATTTTTATATTTTAGTGTGTAATAATAATAATAATATGTAAATATTAATAATAATAATTTTACAATATATATAAATGGGAGTGGTTACTTAAATGTGTTACCTCTAGATCCATGGATTGTTTTAAGTTTAAGCTCGTATTAAAATGTTTAGTATAAAACTTATATTTTCCTTTCGGATAAATATAAAGTTTTAACTAACTAAATTAAATCTAATTTTCATTGGATTATATTTAGATAGTTACTAGTCCTTAAGTATTTAAATTGAGACCCAACCCAGTTTTGACCTTCGCCAAAACCCAAATCATAACGGTTTCCCTTTTTACAATTTCACTATTATATGACTCGTGATATTACCCAAACCACCGAACTTTATTTCTAATTTAGTGTTAGTAAATTATTCATAATTTCGTCTAGATCACTTTTAATGTTGAAGCTTAATTTATATAGATAAAAATAACTTTCGTTATTTTAATCTAACAAATTGAGTGACAGGGGTTAAATATCCAAATACATAATAATGGTTCTTTTAATTAGGCTCAATGTTAAAAATACTACAGTTACATTTTAATTTTTACAAATGATAACATTCTATTTCACTAGGGGCTCTACATCTAAGCAACCACTAGGGAAATTTAGCTATTCATTATACTAGGGTAAACGTAAAAATATAAATATACAAACATATTAATAAGGATAAAATTTGATAACGATAATTTTAATGGGATATACTTACGAAAATCTTCACTCTCATTTACTTTAAACGGTAGAAAATTACAATAACAACACCCCTTTAGCACGTACAATAATACCCTTAATCACGAACAATACACCCTCAAAACTGGAACTATCCTAAAAATTGAATCTTGAAACTGAAATTAATATTGGTACTTGAAAATAAAATACAGTAGCTAAAAAATGATGTAAATGTTGTATATATTTTTGGAGCTGTATCAAATGTGTTCTCTATCTCTCCTTGTGTCCCCTCTGGTGATAATAGTACTCCGTATTATAAGAGTTGAGATTCAAGTAGTAGGTCAAAAGGACTACCATTCATCTGTAAAGCCTGAAAAAGTAATACTAATATACTCAAAAGCAACCGTCCCATGTTCATTTCAGATCTGAATCTGGACAGGAGATTATGGGTTTCGCGTAGACATCCACACGATTCTCGTAGGAACAAATTACTACGCGTTTCGTGTAGGTAAGTACGCGATACGCGTAAGAGTATTCGACAGTTTTCTAATTTTTTATTTTTCGTTTGTTCTTTGTTGATCCCGTGTTGACGTATATCGACTTGAAACTTTTCAATTTGAGCTCTTTCTCTTCGATCATCTTGGACTTGCATTTGAGTAACGTTATCTTTGATATATATTTGGTTTAAATTCGTCGTTTATTATCATTTCTTCAAACTTCAAGCTCGCGTTTACTTTTGTCGTTTTTCTCCTGAATTATGCATTTGAATGTCTTCGTTTCGGTAAAAGCTGATGAAATATAAATGATATTGCGTCGAAATATATGTATGTTTAAAGCAATATCAGTAACACTAGTACGTACGTACTACTACTACTACATTTATATCACGTCTTGTTCTTTTTAGTTGCCACATTATTTCTTTGTGTGTATTTCTTCTTGCATATATATTGCTAGAGAAAAATTGCATACATCATACATGGTCACCATCTCAAGCTTTTAAGTAGATATATTGCACATGAATTTGTTATATATTCACACTTTGTAATAATTAACCATACAAAGATAGGTCTATTGTGTAGAACCCTAAAAGCTCAACAAGAGTTCTCACTTTTCATGTACAAACTAGTAAGGATGATCAAGGAAAAGGTCATAATATGATTGTTAAATAATGAAACCCGTTAACATTATTCATTACATTAATGATTATTTATAGAGTTGCTAACCTTAGAATTCCTAACGGACCCAAGCCTACAAACTGGACTCGGGCTTAACCTACAATCTAACACACTCTCGTAGTTCGAACGGTGAAATCGCATTGATATCATGCTTGATTGATCTCGTTTATTGCACGATTGTTCGCATTGATACCTACCATCTAAAACTAAATTTTTTTTATCTCATTTGTTGCACCGAATTGATTGATCTCGTTGATATCGTTGTCTCATTCTTGACCGCGTTCCTTTTTCGTAAGGTCTTTTTTTTTCTACGTCGTGGCTTTTTGGTTTTCCTAAGGATTGGACAGGACTTAGGCAGAGAACTTTGTCGACGATAACAATCTTCATCAATGCTGCAAATAAGATTTTTGGCTATATTCCTTTTTTTTGGGGGGGGGGGGGTTCACAATCTGTAACACCGTACTTTTTTTTTTTAAATCACAGCGGAAGTATTTAAAACATATAACATTTACATATTATAATACAACTGGTGTTACTTTTCAAAACAGTTATCTATAGTTATATTAAACATCAGATTTCTTCAGTGTGTCAAACATAACCCAAGCACGATTATCTTCTCCCGTCCCTAGCATGCAAAACAATATAATCTGCAGGGGAGAAAATGTGGGGGATTAGCATAACGCTAAGTGAATGAGATATCCCAACAGATATTACTATCAAGTACCAAGCCTAGCTTTTAGGGATCATGCATCTGGTCATGGTCATGTGGACATAGTGTTACATAGCTATCATATAATAAAGCATCACACATCTGTATCATACAGAGCTAGGCCACCAATCAGAACAGCAATAGCATCAACATGCTATTCACTAAAGGCACTACAGGCACTACACTAACATAGCTCTACACAGCTATACAATAAGGGTATCAATAGCTCTACACAGCTATTCACTAAGTATCAATAGCTCTACACAGCTATTCACTCTCATAGCACTAACGGCCATACATAGCACTAACGGCTATAAATACAAGAGGATCGTTGACCTTGCCAGGTCTACAACTACTAGCTGATCAAGCTAGAGCTGTACCAATAGCCCTCGTTATTGTCACACAGTATACCTCTCCTGACGTTTACATACGTCAATTGCAATATACTGTCATTACAATAACCAATGAGCCCAACCCTTCTATACACGGTTGACCTCTTCTGTCCCTTCTATACACAGACAGTTCTCACATGTGCACATAAACCACCTACAACCTCATGGTAGGTAACATCACTAATAACCACAGGGTACCCTAATCAAGCATGCTATAGATTCAATCAATCGGGTAACCTGATAACAGCAGTATCATCCACTACTTATAATTACAACATTAATCAACATGCATATATAGATTATCATAATCTTTAATAACATAACAGCGGGTAGTAACTACACTTGTTACTAAATACCAATATCCATAAGGATAGTCCCACTCACCAATTACCAGCAAGAACTCAGTGGTCTAATGTTACTGAGTCTTCTCCGTTCCTTTATCACCTGAGAATGATGCAATCCGAGTCAGTAATCATATCTTGATAACAACCCGACAATAAGAAAACAACACCAAAACCAACACTTAATCACTTTACAAGTGGTCAGCCAACCGTACGAGTAACACCATCATACGCACGTTTAAGAACACTCAACCGTGCGGTTGACAACTCACTCGTACGTTTGGTCTATGACCAAACATCCTACAATGAATCACATGATCCGTACGGTTCATCACACGAGTGACTAGTGACTCGTACAAGTCACGTATCATCCATACGTATCATCACAGTCAAAACATAAGTTGCTCATCACCACTCACTCGCACTGTTCACCACACGGTTGACTACCTCAACCGTACGAGTGAATGCTCACTCGTGCGAGTGATGAAGAACAGTAGTAACATTCAATTAATAATCGATATCATACCATCAAATCATGCTATTAAGTCACTCAAATAAGTCTATGATCCATTATGGGCAAGTTTACCCAAAATCCCCTTCCATAGTAACTCCCGTATGAGTGTAAAATGGAGCATACACCCCTCCGAATAACTTCGACCCAAAATAAAGTTTGATTTAGTATTTTAAAACCTTATCATTAGATACTACACCTCAAGACGATTCTAACGATAGTTTATTCGTCGAAAACGGAATTACGGTTTTAAAGTTACAGCCCTTTCAATTTTCCCAAAAACTGGCCACTGCTCACTCGCACGGCTGAGGTCTCACTCGTGCGAGTGACTCCTCAACCACGTGGTTGAGCCTCAAAAGTGTGTTCACACGTACGGTTGATCGGTCAAAAGTGTGGGTGCTGAAAATCAGTTCCAGCACGCTGTTTTCGCGGTTTTTGCACCCAAAACTCGATTTTTGCTTGTTTTGGTCGATTCAATACATCAAGAATACCACATAACACATATATAAACTATTTCTAACATCAATTGAGCATAACAAACACATATAATCAAGAATCAAACCCAAAAATCATCAAAACCCATTTTAACTCAATTTAATTCATCAAATTCAGAGTTGTTTACCTTGTTTTGATCAGTGAAATCAGTAGAATAAGATCACGAAATTACAAGCTTTGATCTTAACACTTTGAGTTTATGATTAGAGAGAGCATGGAGGTGTTTGGGGTTTATATTTACCAAAAATGGTAAGTAAAAGGAACGTACGGTGTATATATCTATTTGGGGTTTCTTCATTGTAAGGAAACCCCATTCCCCCCTACACACGGGTATTTTTCAGTTATCTAAAACACAATGTACCTCATTAGGTGGCCCTAACGAGGTCCAATTCACATAACGAAACATATTCTGTGACCCTTGTCACAAAGCGCACTTTTTCCCATACACCACTAATTATGAAAACATAATTATTAAAATCACTAATATTAATAAATTAATATTAACTAAGGATAAAAAGGTCATTTACTACTAGACCCGGTTTAAGGGTGTTACATATCTACCCTCCTTAAGAAGATTCCGTCCTCGAAATCTGGTCAATCACTATTACAAAAGTCACAGGTTCATCACAACCTCTAATTTCTAATTCATATTCAAGTCCAAACGGTCATACCCAATTATTCTAACTTACTTAATCGGTCATCATTATCAGCGAACCTTCAATTGACTGATTACACATACTCACTTACCACAATTAATATTGAAATTCGACCCGTTGTCATTCGAAACTTATCACCGTTCCTGGAAAAAAAATGCAAAGGATAGCTAATTATAACGACAAACCACCATCCAAACCATGACATTTGCTCCGTAAGTCATTCAACTAACCATTACCATACACCATTTCCGAGGTCAATTTATCAATCAAGATCCCAACCTTGTCACTGTAACACTCGGTACCATCAAATATACTAGATCGTTATCAGGTTTAACTTTTTATAAAGTTAAATTCCCTCAAATTTCCAAGCAATGGCAACTAAGAATTTCATTTGCTTCACTAAAATATATACTTATGTTCATAGAATACGTCTTTAGTTCATCAAAATCGTCCAAGTTAATCATTTCATGCTCAATAATTCATTGTCCAATAGTCAGTCCACATTCCATGCATAATTCGAGTCATCTAAATTTCCTTCAGCTTCCCAGAATTTCTGTATGACTTATCCCAATATACTTCTGTTGACCTGACACAAGTATATTATTCTAAATCATACCTTCATTCCGAGTCACTTGACAAGGAAAATCCTAAATGATTTCCACACTCATCAAGGCACACAATTTCCTGTTAAGCATCGGTAATCGGGAAATTTATTATATCACTGGTCAACAAGTCTCATCAGTCATATATCATCAATCATCAAAAGATTCATATATGGTTATCCAACTAAACCCGATCAAGTTATCATTTACAACATATCACCGTAGTCCAAATTCAGTTGACGAAAGTCACACTATTTGCAAACCAATAATAGTCCATGTATTATTAATCCAATTCCCAAAGGTTACCACCGTTAACTGAAAATGTCACGCGACCATCATAGCATAGGAATTTAACAAGTCATGCCATTCCATCCTAATTATATACTGGTCACAATCCCAAACATTGTCTAACATTCGACTTTGTCTTCCAGTCATAACACATACCCGGTATGAATCCCCACTCATGTCAAGGGTTTCCCCATCTTCTAAAAGATAACACGAGGAACACTACCCATAATTTACTTTCTAATGGTCACCACAAACTCAAACGAGTCCAAGGAAGGAAAATAATTCCTTAAGGCTTCACTACAGATTTCACGCGATTATTCCCATCAAGTATAGTAATACAGTAGGGCTAGCATCATAAGTAACATGCAATTCACATATGCATAGAAATTGTATACAGGGTTCAAATTCATTATCACTAAACAATTGAAATACTACTCTATTCCAATTCTTATGATGCCACTATATGTGTCTCATCAGTTCAAGGAAAGGAAACACAATTCACATATGCCCTATGTAGTCTTATCAAATCTTGCATATCCCTATAACAAGTCAAATATGATAGACAAGTTTCATACGATAACTAACCAGTCACAAAAAGCATGTCAAATCTATATCATGCATCACATTTGACAATTCTCAGAGATCATTGTAACATCCCGCCTTTTTCCGTTTACTTTTCGTTTAACTATTTTAAAGTCCGTTATATGTTTATAACATCTTTCGTTAATACGCGTTTTAAATTATCTCGTTTAGGTAATTCACGCACCCGAATGAAACTTGAGGGACTCAACTTGCCAAGAGGCCAAAGATTTGACTAGGTCAACTAGTCAAACCTTCAACCTCCTCCTCTCATTTCATCATCTCCATATTTACTACTTCCTTCTTTTTCTCTCAACACCCCAAACAAAGAATCACCATCTATTTCAAATCGAGCAAGCAACCATCCAAACAAATTACATATTCGGAATCCTTGCAACTTTCTCTTCGATTCCATACCGATTTCATTACATTTGGGTAACTTTCTAAAATCACTAGATTTTGTGTTCTTGATGTTTTTAACTTATAAAGTTGTTAATTAGTGTCAACCCCTCAAGTCTAACATGAATATATGATTTATATGCTCGATCTCGTTGTTTTAGTGTAACTAGCATGAACATGAAAAGTGTATGTTTGATTTTGAGTTTTAGGATGATTTAATGTTGTTGTTATCATAAAGTGCAAGTACTAAATGTGTTCCTAGTATCACTAGCTTCAATTTGATGTGTAGGTTGCTTTAGAAAACTTCATAAACTTGATTATTGATTTTGGTGGATTTGGGTTAGGGTTTGCTGAACTTGAAATGAACTTTTGATGCTTTGAATGACATGAGATGTTATTAGTAAGTGTTTAGTTGTATTGTATGTTTAATTATCTTCGAAACGGCATATCATTCGTATAAATTGGTTGCCCGAATCATTAAATTGCATTTATGAACTTGAATGCATTAAATGATGAGCAATGAATGTGATTTGGGTTGTTGCAAGTATTGAATTGTTTATTGAAATGTGTTTAGTTATTTTCCTCGTCAAAATACCTTCCCGATGATATAAGATACATGTTTTGTTTGTTTGCGGGTCATAAATTGGGAATGTTTGAAGTTTGGTTCGTGCATTTGTTGTTGCAGCAAAAACAGGGTCTGCATACCAATTTGGACACCGTCCAGATTATTGGACGCCGTCCAGGCCTTCAATGCTGGACGCCGTCCAGTTACACTGCCAGTTTCTGTTTTGTTTTACCATTTTACGAAAAAAGTTTGCTATGCTATACACCTCCGATTCACATGTAACTTGTTCTAACATGCTCATATATGATTAAAAACCTCAGAAAAATAGTTCGGGACCCGACCCGAACGTGTTGACTTTTCGTTGACTTTGACCCGACCAAAGTTGACTTTTAATCAAGCTTAACCAAATGTTTGTGCAATCGTTCTAACATGCTTTTATACTTGTATCTTGCATGAAACATGACAATTTGATTCGTATGCTATTATAATCGAGTCTTAACGAGCCATAGGACTTATTGAACACTTTGACCGACCGTGTTTACCAATATTGATACAAACCTATTTATTTAGGTCAAGACTAGCATTCATTCTTACACACGTTTACTTGTTGAAGTACTTTTACATACGTGTACTCAAGGTGAGATCATAGTCCCACTTTTACTCTTTTGAACTTACGATTGGGATGAGAAAACATAAACATTTCTTTTTACTAAGTGAACACAAGTACAGAAAAACAAACATTCTACATACGAGTTTAGAACAAAATCCTCAATTCGATTATCATTAGTTACACTTGCCGGGTGTAAGCGAGAACTTATGTTGTATGGATCCATATGGGTTTGACAAACCCTCATTCAGACGGTTCGCTACCGTTTACGAATGGAATATATTTTCGAGAAACAGTGTATGTTCTAATACTATTGTGATGGGGTTCTATGGAAGGAATGTTAAGCATTGATAATTGAGTGCTCGTGAATATTAACTTTTGGAATGTATTACTATTATATCAATGTTACAAATCTTGTGGTTCACTTGTACTTACTTACTTAAACCTATGATTTCACCAACGTTTTCGTTGACAGATTTTTATGTTTTTCTCAGGTCCTTGAACATTTTGTGTTACATGCTTCCGCTCATTACTTTTGATACTTGCTTGGATGTCGAGTATACATGCATACGTGGAGCGTCTTTTGGCTACTTTTAAATTGTGTCGCATATGTTTCAATTGTACTTTTTACTTTTTTATGTAACTAGTTGTCGAACTACTTTGTAAACCTTGAAACATATTCACTTTTGAAATGAATGCGACATACTTTTGGTCAAACGTTGTTTTAAAGACTTATGACCACGTAACGGGACCTAAGTAGACGGCGTCGTTAATGACGATTTTGTCGGGTCGCTACAGATGGTATCAGAGTGTTGGTTGTAGGGATTTAGAGTTCATTGGTGTCAACCCTGAGTCATAGGGTACATTAGTGAGTCTAGACTACAACCGGAATATAGACTTGAAGTAGGAATTACTTGACTACTTGTGCATTTATACTCGAACGTTTCTACTCATATCTACTCTTATTTCATCTTAATCTCACGTTGTTTAATTTGATTGACGAGCCATCTTGACTTAGTGAAATAATGTCGAATGCACATATGAATTAGGGTAATATAATTTCCGGGATTATATTACGGTGACTCATATGAACGTTTCGACATTATGACACAAAGAATTTAAGGCGAGTCAAAGAAAATTTTTCTCTCTATCCTTATTCCATATCATGATTAGTATTATTGAAAATACTAATCAACGGTATTCTTGTGTTTTGAAGGAACAATGCCTCCTCGCCGTGTGCCACGCCATGAGACTCCCGAACAAGCCCTTCAACGGATGATAGCCACCGCCATGGATGCAGTCATGGCCGGTCACTCCTCCAACAACAACAATAACAACAACAACAACAACAACAACAACAACAATTAAGGGGCCGGTAACTCAAGCGAAGGGTGCTCCTACAAAGCCTTCATGGGGTGCAAACCTCATACTTTTTATGGGACCGGGGGACCGGTTACTCTCACTCAATGGTTCAAACAAACGGAGGCCGTTTTTAGCATAAGCGGTTGTCGGGACCAAGATAAGGTCAAATACTCCACTCACACTTTTGCCGGTGTCGCCCTCACATGGTGGAACACCTATGTACAATCGGTGGGTACCGATGAAGCTCATGCCCTCTCTTGGGCCGACTTAAGGGAAAATATGATCGTCGAATATTTCCCTCGTGAAGAAACCCGAAGGCTCGAACAAGAGCTAAGTACTTTAAAGGCGGTCGGAAACGATCTCAAGGCCTATAATCAACGATTTTCCGAACTAGCCTTGATGTGCCCAAACCTTGTGAACCCTGAATCTTTAAGGGTTGAACTTTACATGGATGGTCTCCCAAAGAGCATCAAACACGGAGTAATGTCATCCAAACCCACTAATCATCAAGAAGCTTTGAACATGGCACGTAAATTGATAGAAACGGTCGGCGAAATTATAGTGTCGGCACCTAAAGCCGAGGATAAGTTGGGTAACAACAAAAGAAAATGGGAAGCCCCCCAATCAAACAAGAACAACTTTGCCAAGAAGCCTTTCACCTCCGACGGCAAGAAGGGTTATGCCGGAAACCTACCTCTTTGCAACAAATGCAACAAGCACTACTTTGGTGAATGTGGCAAGCTAATTTGCCATCGGTGCCAAGGAGTTGGTCATAAGGCCAACGAATGTAAAAGTGTCGCCCCCATCGCTAGAAAGGGGCCCAATGCACCAAATACGGGCACTTGTTACGAATGTGGCCAAACGGGCTATTATAGAAATGCATGCCCGAAGAAGAAAAATAACCTCAACACGCGCGACCGAGCTTTCAACATCAACACCGAGGAAGCCCGAGATGACAATGAATTAGTCACGGGTACGTTTCTTCTCAACAACACTTATGTTACTTGTTTATTCGATTCGGGTGCCGATAAGAGTTTTGTATCCAAGACCGTGACTCATTATTTTAGCACTCCACCACTTCCATTAGATACCACATATACCATTGAAGTGGCTAACGAGAAACTATTGAGTGCCGACACATATTACCGGGGGTGTACATTAAACATTTTGGGTAATGAGTTTGAAATTGACTTGATACCCATGGAACTAGGGAGCTTCGATGTGATAATCGGTATGAATTGGTTAGCCAAAACGAAATCTCACATCCTTTGTGAGCTTAACGCAATCCGAATTCCTACCGAGAATGGTGAACCTTTGATTGTTTATGGCGATAAGAGTTGCATCGGACTCAACCTCGTTTCTTGCCTTAAAGTTAGAAAACTACTCTGTAAGGGTTGTTTTACGATCCTTGTCCACGTTAAGAAAGTCGAGTCCGATGAGAAGCATATCGATGATGTGCCAATTGTTAGTGACTTTTCCGATGTATTTTCCGACGAATTACCGGGTCTTCCACCTCATCGACCGGTAGAATTCCAAATCGACCTTATCCCGGGAGCCGCACCCGTAGCACGTGCACCATATAGACTTGCTCCATCCGAAATGCAAGAATTTCAAAGTCAAATCCAAGAACTACTTGACCGTGGTTTTATCCAACCTAGCCATTCACCATGGGGCGCTCCGATTTTGTTTGTTAAAAAGAAAGACGGATCCCTACGAATGTGCATTGATTATCGGGAACTAAACAAATTGACGGTTAAGAACCGATATCCTCTTCCTCTCATCGATGACCTCTTTGATCAACTACAAGGGTCTTGTGTATATTCAAAAATCGATCTCCGCTCGGGTTATCATCAATTAAGGGTTAAGGGGGAAGATGTCTCCAAAACCGCTTTCCGGACTCGTTATGGTAGTTATGAATTTCATGTTATGCCATTTGGTCTCACTAATGCACCGGCGGTGTTCATGGATCTTATGAACTGCGTGTGCAAACCGTATCTCGATAAATTCGTTATTGTGTTCATCGATGACATCTTGGTCTATTCTAAAAGCGATGAAGAGCACGAACAACATCTCCAACTTGTGCTTGAACTCTTGAGACAAGAACGACTCTATGTCAAATTCTCCAAGTGTGAATTTTGGTTGAAGGAAGTTCAATTTCTTGGTCATGTTGTAAGTGATCAAGGTATTAAAGTCGATCCCACGAAAATCGAAGCCATTAGTAAATGGGAGACTCCTACTACTCCTACTCACATTCGTCAATTTTTAGGTCTCGCCGGATACTACCGTAGATTCATCAAGGATTTCTCTTTGGTTGCTCGTTCTCTAACCGCGTTAACTCACAAGGGAAAGAAATTTAGTTGGGCAACCGAACAAGAATCCACATTTCAAATCTTGAAGACAAAGCTAACCACCGCTCCTATCTTGTCACTTCCTGAAGGCAATGATGATTTTGTTGTATATTGAGATGCCTCGAAACATAGTTTTGGGTGCGTATTGATGCAACGAAAGAAAGTCATTGCTTATGCCTCTCGACAACTCAAAATTCATGAACGAAACTACACAACACACGATCTCGAACTCGGAGCCGTTGTCTTCGCACTTAAAATGTGGAGACACTATCTTTATGGAACCAAAAGTACCATCTTCACCGATCACAAAAGCCTTCAACACATCTTCGATCAAAAGCAACTAAACCTGAGGCAACGACGGTGGATTGAAACTTTAAACGATTATGATTGTGAGCTTTGTTACCATCCTGGGAAGGCAAACATAGTAGCCAATGCCTTAAGTCGAAAGAAAAGAGCGATTTCTCTTCGTGTCCAAGCTTTAAACATCACCATTCACACCAACCTTAATAGTCAAATTTGTGTAGCCCAAGACGAGGCTCTCAAGGATGAAAACATCTCCCTCGAACACTTGAACGTCCTCACCTCTCGATTCGAAGTTAAAGAAACCAGACTCCGATATTTCGCCGGAAGAATTTGGGTGCCTAGTTATGGGGACTTGCGAAGCCTTATTTTAGACGAAGCCCATAAGTCAAGATATTCGATTCACCCCAGTGCCAATAAGATGTACCATGACCTCAAAGAACAATATTGGTGGCCGAACATTAAAAAGGACGTTGCTATTTATGTTGGAAAGTGCCTAACTTGCTCCAAAGTCAAAGCCGAACATCAAAGATCGTCCGGACTACTTCAACAACCAGAAATCCCGCAATGGAAGTGGGAAAGGATAACGATGGATTTTATCACCAAACTACCAAAGACGGTCGGCGGTTATGATACTATTTGGGTTATTGTTGACCGTCTCACCAAATCCGCGCACTTCCTAGCCATGAAGGAAACCGACAACATGGAGAAACTAGCACAACTTTACATTAAAGAAATCGTAGCCCGACACGGTGTACCCTTATCAATTATCTCCGACCGAGATGGCCGATTTGTTTCTAGATTTTGGCGTACTTTACAAGAAGCGTTGGGAACACGTTTAGACATGAGCACCGCATATCATCCACAAACCGATGGACAAAGCGAACACACAATTCAAACTTTGGAAGACATGCTACGAGCTTGTGTTATCGACTTTGGAAAAGCTTGGGATAAGCACTTGCCTTTCACCGAATTCTCCTACAACAATAGTTATCACGCGAGTATTAACGCCGCACCATTCGAAGCTATATATGGCCGAAAATGTCATTCACCTCTTTTTTGGGCCGAAGTAGGCGACACACAAATCGCCGGACCTGAACTCATTCATGAAACAACCGAGAAGATCGTTCAAATCCGAGATAGGCTTAGGACGGCCCGAAGTCGTCAAAAGAGCTATACCGACAAACGACGCAATGACCTTGAATTTCAAGTCGGTGATCGTGTAATGTTAAAAGTCGCACCTTGGAAAGGTGTAATCCATTTTGGGAAATGCGGGAAGCTAAATCCGCGGTACATTGGTCCTTTCGAAATCTTGGAGCGTGTTGGAACCGTTACTTATCGTTTAGATCTTGCGTCTCAATTGAGCTCCGTTCATCCTACTTTCCATGTATCCAACTTGAAAAAGTGCCTTGCCGAACACGATATCATCATCCCTCTCGAGGATCTTACCATTGATGACAAACTTCATTTCATGGAGGAACCGGTTGAAATTGTGGACACCTCCGTCAAAACGTTAAAACAAAGCCGAATTACAATTGTCAAAGTCCATTGGAAGGCCAAAAGGGGACCCGAGTTTACTTGGGAAAGACAAGATCAAATGCAAAGGAAGTATCCTCATCTATTCGCGAATTCGAAAACGCAAAATCCCGGGGAAGAAACAACGACTACTACGCCTACTTAAATTTCGGGACAAAATTTCTTTTAAGGAGTAGGTAATGTAACATCCCGCCTTTTTTCGTTTACTTTCCGTTTAACTATTTAAAAGTTCGTTATATGTTTATAACATCTTTCGTTAATACGCGTTTTAAATTATCTCGTTTAGGTAATTCACGCACCCGAATGAAACTTGAGGGACTCAACTTGCCAAGAGGCCAAAGATTTGACTAGGTCAACTAGTCAAACCTTCAACCTCCTCCTCTCATTTCATCATCTCCATATTTACTACTTCTTTTTTTTTCTCTCAACACCCCAAATAAAGAATCACCATCTATTTCAAATGGAGCAAGCAACAATCCAAACAAATTACATATTCGGAATCCTTGCAACTTCCTCTTTGATTCCATACCGATTTCATTACATTTGGGTAACTTTCTAAAATCACTAGATTTTGTGTTCTTGATGTTTTTAACTTATAAAGTTGTTAATTAGTGTCTATGGATCAAGTCTAACATGAATATATGATTTATATGCTCGATCTCGTTGTTTTAGTGTAACTAGCATGAACATGAAAAGTGTGTGTTTGATTTTGAGTTTTGGGATGATTTAATGTTGTTGTTATCATAAAGTGCAAGTATTAAATGTGTTCCTAGTATCACTAGCTTCAATTTGATGTGTAGGTTGCTTTAGAAAACTTCATAAACTTGATTATTGATTTTGGTGGATTTGGGTTAGGGTTTGATGAATTTGAAATGAACCTTTGATGCTTTGAATGACATGAGATGTTATTAGTAAGTGTTTAGTTGTATTGTATGTTTAATTATCTTCGAAACGGCATATCATTCGTGTAAATTGGTTGCCCGAATCATTAAATTGCATTTATGAACTTGAATGCATTAAATGATGAGCATTGAATGTGATTTGGGTTGTTGAAATATTGAATTGTTTGTTGAAATGTGTTTAGTTGTTTTCCTCATCAAAATACCTTCCCGATGATATAAGATACATGTTTTATTTGTTTGCGGGTCATAAATTGGGAATGTTTGAAGTTTGGTTCGTGCATTTGTTGTTGCAGCAGAAACAGGGTCTGCATACCAATCTGGACGCCGTCCAGGCCTTCAATGCTGGACGCCGTCCAGCAAATCTGGACGACGTCCAGTTACACTGCCAGTTTCTGTTTTGTTTTACCATTTTACGAAAAATGTTTGCTATGCTACGCACCTCCGATTCAAATGTAACTTGTTCTAACATGCTCATATATGATTAAAAACCTCAGAAAAATAGTTCGGGACCCGACCCGAATGTGTTGACTTTTTGTTGACTTTGACCCGACGAAAGTTGACTTTTAATCAAACTTAACCAAATGTTTGTGCAATCATTCTAACATGCTTTTATACTTGTACTTTGCATGAAACATGACAATTTGATTCACATGCTATTATAATCGAGTCTTTACGAGCCATAGGACTAATTGAACACTTTGACCGACCGTGTTTACCGATATTGATACAAACCTATTTGTTTGGGTCAAGACTAGCATTCGTTCTTGCACACATTTACTTGTTGAAGTACTTTTACATACGTGCACTCAAGGTGAGATCATAGTCCCACTTTTACTCTTTTGAACTTACGATTGGGATGAGAAAACATAAACATTTCTTTTTACTAAGTGAACACAAGTACAGGAAAACAAACATTCTACATACGAGTTTAGAACAAAACCCTCAATTCGATTATCATTAGTTACACTTGCCAGGTGTAAGCGAGAACTTATGTTGTATGGATCCATATGGGTTTGACAAACCCTCATTCAGACGGTTCGCTACCGTTTACGAATGGAATATATTTTTGAGAAACAGTGTATGTTCTAACACTATTGTGATGGGGTTCTATGGAAGGAATGTTAAGCATTGATAATTGGGTGCTCATGAATATTAAATTTTGGAATGTATTACTATTATATCAATGTTACAAATCTTGTGGTTCACTTGTACTTACTTACTTAAACCTATGATTTCATCAACGTTTTCGTTGACAGATTTCTATGTTTTTCTCAGGTCCTTGAACATTTTGTGTTACATGCTTCCGTTCATTACTTTTGATACTTGCTTGGATGTCGAGTATACATGCATACGTGGAGCGTCTTTTGGCTACTTTTAAATTGTGTCGCATATGTTTCAATTGTACTTTTTACTTTGTTATGTAACAAGTTGTCGAACTACTTTGTAAACCTTGAAACATCTTCACTTTTGAAATGAATGCGACATACTTTTGGTCAAACTTTGTTTTAAAGACTTATGACCACGTAACGGGACCTAAGTAGACGGCGTCGTCAATGACAATTTTGTCGGGTCACTACAATCATGTCAGTCCATAGTCCAAAGAGGTCATGAATACTAATCAAAGGGATCAAGATCACAGTGATATCAATAGCAGCTCTAAGCACAGCTGATGTAACTAGAGCCATCAAATAAGTTCTAGTTTAAAAACTTAAACAACAAATCACCATGCAACTTCATCATATCACAGAAGTTTAAGGCATAGAATGTGATAATAGCTTAAAATTTTTATACAACACACAAACCTGAAATAAATCATATTTCAGTCAAGGATCAAGGCTATTATAAGATACTACCCAATCTAAATCCATACAGACCACTACGTGTGTCCAGTCCATCAAAGGAAAAAGGGTACATTTCATATAAGCCCTGCACACTATAGATTAATCATTCATACCAATATATATATCAATACAAGCTACATGCATAATAATCAAATCACCCGTATCATACTTGACAAGTATAAATGAAAGCAAGGCAATCACAAGAAACATGGTAAACTATCAAAGGGAATAAGATCCCAATAATAACTTTAAAAACTCTAAACACAGTTGTTATTACTGGAGCTGTTGCATCACCAGGTACATCTTCCTCATTAGGAAGACGAAATTATATCTCGGAAAATACAGTCAGTCAGAGCAGACTATAGACACATAAGGTGTTTGTCAACAATCAACAATACTTATAATAAATATAAAATTAATTAAGAACATACCTTTTAGATTCAAGAGGATTTCCTCCTCTTCTGCTTCGTCACTGAACGTGATGATCCTCCTGTTGAACCCCGATTGATCCTGATCTTGCCCCAGAATATAGCTTTCTCACGGATGGACATTGATCAGATCGATGACCTTCACTCTGGAAATTCCAACACACATTATCTTTATACGAACAAGACTGAACATCGTGTCCTATCAAACCACAACGGTAGCATCGACAGGTTCTTTCATAACACTGTCCAACATGAGTTGCTCTACAATGAACACACCACATTTACGATTTCGACTTAGATACACCTTGAGTCTGTTTTCTTTTCATCTTATTCCAAAAAGTCTTCTTTGACTTGGAACTAGATTGACTTATTGCTTGACTTTGCTGCTGAACACTTACATTTTCCTTTCTATGATTAATTGCAGCCTTAATATCATCCTCAGCCATTTTTGCCATAACAAAAGCTTGAGACAAAGTGGTGGCAATTCTTGCCATGGTTCTGTACTTCGGCAACAACATCTCCACAAAATGATCAATTTTGGATTGTTCATCAGGAACCCATTGATGTGCAAACCTTAGTTTATCAGTATACTATTCAATTACATCGTCTACAGACATCTGCTCGGTCATCTTTAACTCCAAAAATTCTCTCCTCAACTTTCCAATCTCATACGGGGTACAATACTGTTCGCACACTTTTTCATAAAACTGCTCCCAAGTGATTTGACCAAATTGTTCCTTTGTTACATGGGTAATGACAGAATCCCACCATACCATAGCTTTATTCTTCAATAACCGACAAGCAAAAGTAACTCTGAGTTCCGGTTCACATTAACATGCTTCAAATGCCCGGTCCACTTCTCTCAACCAATTTAAAGTGACATTTGGATTAGAACTGCTCGAATACGTAGGAGGATTACAATTTAAAAACTGTTTATAGGTACACTTTTTCTTGGTTTCTATTATGGATTGCTGAAATATCTGATATGGATACATCATTTGGTCAGAATGTGAATAATTGAACTGGGGTGAAATTTGGAATTGTGGTTGTGGTTGCTGTTGTGTGTCTCTAACAGGCACAGACGTATATTGTGGTATCGAAAAACCTGGCGGTGCTGATGAATTAGTTATGGTTAGAGCAATAGTGGTATTAACTGATTGTGACTGTTGTTGCTCTAATTCCCGTATTCTATCCCTCATTTCTTTCAACTGACTATGTAACTAAAAATTAGACTTTCGCAAGTCATCTTCTGCACTATGATCCTCTGAGAACGCTCTCACTATTCTGGGGATCAAGGGGGCATCGACGTCTCGAGTTTGATCATCCATACCTGTCTTATCACAACATCTCATAAAAGCTTAGTGGATAATCGGTTAGTACCTAGCAACTAACACGTATTCCACTTACATTCACTTTCCCTTTCCCCCACTAGGATGTTTGACACAAATCCAATCAAGATTTGGGAACATGACATTCATTACAATGTACATGCTGCCAAACCTATGCTCTGATACCAACTTGTAACACCATACTTTTTTTTAAATCACAGCGGAAGTATTTAAAGCATATAACATTTACATATTATAATACAACTGGTGTTACTTTTCAAAATAGTTATCCATAGTTATATTAAACATCAGAGTTCTTCAGTGTGTCAAACATAACCCAAGCACGGTTATCTTTTCCCGTCCCTAGCATGCAAAACAATATAACCTGCAGTGGAAAAAATGTGGGGGATTATATAACGACCCGTTCCTAATCCATCCGGACAACGTCCATATCGATTACAAACGAATTATAATAGTTGATAACATCGCGAGGTATTTGACCTCTATATGATACATTTTACAAACGTTGCATTTATTCTTAAAAAGGCAAACTATCATTACATCAAAATTGATATGCTCGTCTAACATTTTACAATATCCAAATGGCTTAATATTAGCCCTTAATGATCTTCAATGACTCGAATGCAACGTTCGTGTATCATGGCTTAAATGGTCCCAACTAGTATCCTTTATATGAGCTAATGCACAGCGGAAGACTTAATTCGTACCTGAGAATAAACATGCTTTAAAGTGTCAACCAAAAGGTTGGTGAGTTCATAAGTTTATCGTATCAACAGTTATCAAAAGTTTCAATAGACCACAAGATTTCATAGTTATAAATATCTGTACACTCGCAAGTGTATAAAAGCATTCTAAGTGGTTGAGCACTTGGTAACCATACTTAACATTTAATCACGTCGCATATTCCCTTTATTATGAAATCTTACTACACCGTACCAAGGTGTAGTCGCAAAACGAAGTACTGTGCAACCGTTGAATACTGGTCGTCCAGTCCGGTTGGGGTTGTCAGGCCCGATAGATCTATCAACAGGATTCGCGTTTACAATACCGCTGTAAATATTAGTTACCAAGCTACAGGGAAGTATGCCAGTGGTACAACTCAACGTAGAATGTGTTTTTAGTACTTGTGTCTATTTCGTAAACATTTATAAAAGCTTCGCATGTATTCTCAGTCCCAAAAATATATATATATTGCAAAAGCAATTAAAAAGGGAGCAAATGAAACTCACCAATTGTATTTTGTAGTAAAAATACATATAACATCATTGATAACTTATAAGGTTTGGCCTTCGATTCACGAACCTAATTAATTATATAATTATATATATTGATTAATATCTAAATAACAATTAAAGTCAAATTATAGTGTACCAATCCTAATGCTCGAGACTAATATGTAAAAGTTAACAAAAATTCATTTGACTCAAAAATGATTTCCAAAAATTCATTCATGTTTAAATATAATTAAATATTGTTGTCAAATATTTCATAAAATTATATAATTTTTATAATTAAAACTTTATTAAAAAAATATATACGAAATGATAAGTTAGCAATATTTTCATTAAATAATTTTAGTGTCAATGAAAATAAATTAATAGTTTTATTAATAATAATGATCAAAAATATTAGTTTAATAGTTTTTGATAAAAATATCAATTGTATTTAGATATAATAACAATGATAGTACTATTTTGATAATAATAATACTTATAATAACAATCTAATAATAATAATGATTTTAACGATATCGTAAATAAAATGTAAAAATGTTCATTTTTAAACAATTTGTACAAAAGTTCGATTGACTATAACTTCAAATCCATCCGTCGAATTCTTTCGACATCTGAATGAAAAGTTTATAGTTTTTCGCCACCTTTCCAAAAACATATTATTCATATACCTTATTTCAACTGCAAGAGTAACTAATTCAGATTCTATCCTAAAAATATATTTTAACAAAAATAGATATAAAAATATACACGATCCTAATTTCTCGAGCACCAGTCAGGGACACACTAAAAGTAAATAAAAGTTAAGTTTAGAGTGCTTACGTATCAATATTGAGATTCAATATTGCAGGATATTATTTAGACGCAACAGAGATGACAAACACTAGTTTGTCTCATGAGCAAAACCCCCGATCCGTACCCATAACTTTCATAGATTTGACCCATAATCTCCTTAATATTATCCCATTCATAAAACCAGTTTTGGAACACTTGGATAGAACCCCGTCATAGAATCTTTGTATAAATTTTGGTACAATAAATACTCTTGATCTTAAAATTAATACTAATCTTAATCTTTAATCTTAATAATAATTTTAATAATAATAATAATAATAATAATAATAATAATAATATAAATTTTATAAGTTTACAGAGTATTATTATGTGTATATATGTGTGTGTGCGATGTTTGATGAAATGAAAAATAATAGAAGGCCTTTTAAAGAAAATTTTCGTCACCTAACTACTTTATGTCGGCAAAACATTACACGATTCGTGTAAATGGGTACACGATTCGTGTAAGGTATAGTCACGAAAGTTGTAGATTTTTGAGTTACGGTCGTTTGGACACCAAGATCACCCTTTTTCGAGTCCGAATGAATTAGTTATGATTTTTCTCGTGCAAGTGCGCAGGTTTAGTGATTTCCAACATTTTAACTTGAAATCTTGTGATGAAATGTTGTAGTCTTTTGGTGCTCATTAAAAATCTTTATATTATCTTTATTTTTATTTTTATATCATTGAAAATCCCTAAAAATATTTTATAATCAAATTATATTATATCAAAAAAAAATGTTCGTTGTTTAACTAAGTATTTTTAAATACAAAACGTTTTATATTTAGCTAAAGACTATATTTAATCATTTTGTAAAAATACATAAATATATATTTAATAAACACGCTTTATTTAAATATTCATTTTTATTAAAATCACGGACCGTTATCATTTACAATTTGTCAAAAGATTTCAAGAAAAATTCCAACTTTTAAGATAACGTTAAAAATCTTTATTCTTATCAAAATGGTTTGATAATAATTTGACGAAAGTGGTTTCAGATATTTATAAAAATTATAATCCTTTTTAAAGAAGACGTGACATATAAATCATATTTTATAATTTCTAAAATAATAACAGATAACTATATTAAACTTAATAATTACACCTTGACATGTAGTAAAAATATATTATCTTTTACTCTCGCCGATAAATATAGTATTCTTATATCGAAACCAAATATTACATATCTAATACCTTGTTAACGTTATCAATTAATAAATATATATCATATATACACATAAAAGTTCGTAAATCGTTAGGCTTGGTCAATGGGTAACTAATCATTCAAATATAGATTTCAGACTTTCTAGACTCAACATTAAGGTTTTTTTTTGCTTATCGTGTCGGAAATATATAGAGTTTAAGGTTTAAATTTGGTCGGAAATTTCCGGGTCGTTACAGTACCCACCCGTTAAAGAAATTTCGTCCCCGAAATTTGGTAGAGGTTTTCATAATAACATATAGGAATGTTTTCATGACGAATATGAGATAATAATAGAGTTTTATCATTATTGATAGATATAGATAAAAAAATTTCGATCATGTGAAGCGTACGAGCGAAGCTATCACAAAAGAGAGTGAAATGAGTAATATGGTATCATTTTAACTGATGACGTAGTTATGATTGATTTAAAAAAAAATCTTTCGTAATAAGATTTGGTTCTTCGGCGATTTAGAAACAGGATCTCCTTTGATTAAATACGGCAAATCAGCTGTGATTTCTTTGTCGGATCTTTCACTTATAAAACTACCGCCATCGTTTCCCTATTTCCATACCTCACATCTTCTTTTCTTCATCTTTTAATTCATACTTTAAGGTATTCTTTAAAATGCTTCATCCTGTTCTGATTTTTGTTATACTTCTAACTTTCATATCTTTCATTCTTCTCTTTCATCTACCGCCAGAAGAATCTATTCACTTTTATGATTTTCTTGGAATTATAATGTTTCTAATTCTCCCGTGTCTTTACGTCGCTATACGTATTGATATGCACGGTTTGTAGTTTCAAGGTTGTGGTTAGGTTTTATATCTTCCCGTCCTCGAACCAAGCGAATAATGATCCGAATTTCGTAGGTATGAGATTCAGAATGAACATAGATATTGCTCTTAGAAAGAAATGGTAATGGTATGATTTTGATTAGTAAAAATTACCAGAATATTTTGGGAAATTAGAACTATCAGGGTGATACGTTCTAATATGTTTGAAGATTGTATAGAATGTAAGAGCCGCGTAACATGGCACATGAGGATGGTACTGTGAATCATCACATTTCATTAAAAACTTATCATAACTTAATGTAATATAATGAAGTTGATCAAGTTTCATTATATTATACTAATTTATGCATCAGTTCTCAACACTGCTTCAGAACATTCTTATTTTAACCTGAAGGTTTCAGAATTTAGAAACTAACACAGTTTCTTTTACGTTGTAACGTAGATATTACGGAGGAATGAATGATTTCAAATAAGGATAGCTTCGAAAACATCTTCAGAAATATTGAGGATATTTATAATGAATGATATGATAATGTTTTAGAATTTCTAATGTCGAAGGATGATGATGAAGATTGACCCGTAAGGGTTTAGATTCGGAAGCAAGGTGTTTGCTATGGAATTGTCATGATTCTTTTATGTACAAGTTTAGTCCTTGTAATTTGTTCAGAGTCTCCTTCACGATTTGCTCAATCCGGTTTTCAGTACCAAATTTTCTATCGAGCATTCCTAACACTTCCTCTTTTTATCATCAAGTTTTGGTCATTATGACTGTCTTACAACATGTTGCTTCGTCGGTATTTCAAGAACTACTTCATAGTTCAAGACGTTCTTCAGAAACTTCACATTCGGGGTATGAAGTTCTTAGAGATAATATCATAAGTATAGATGAAGAAATTCTGCAAGATTTTCAAAATACGACTTGCGGATTCCGTCCTAGGAATGTCAAGCTGCTGGTACATCTGCTGATAACGTTGTGAATTATAAAAGATTCTTCGGTGATAACGGCGAAAGAACAAGGTATAGATTTCGAGATTATAGTAGGAGTAGTCTTACTGAGAAGCCGAAGTGGAGCTGTGACAAAATTAGCTTCTTGAAAAGGAATTGTAGGGTTGTTTTGCTAATGAATGACGGAGGATTCAACACAGTATGTGTTAAACTTATGAATTTGGTTTCGAGAGTTTTCCGGCGTATAAATCTTTGCTTCGGTAGACGAGGCGCGGCGGTTTCGACTTCTCGATCGAAATGTTTTCAAGAATCATGAAAGGATTTGAATACGAATTGTAATCGTCAAGATACGAATGAGGTTTGAGATAAAATCAAGTGGCAAACTTGAAGAATTGTTTAGTTTCATATGTTATATTCTATATTTTAATTCATTTTACTTGTCCATAGTTAGCAGTCTGTTAGTTCGATTGTCCAATAATACAATAGTTAAATAATATATATATATTATAATATTCGAATTAAATAATACATATCGTGACCCGTGTACCGGTCTCGGTATTGATCACAACTCAAACTATATATATAGATGGGTCGATATGATAAATCGAAACCTTGTATACGTGTCCCGTTATATAAAGTGCGTAAAATAAATAAATGTATATCATGACCCATGCACCGGTGTTGTCTCAGAATTAATCCGACGTGTTGCGTACATGTGTCCCGACAGTAGTACAGTGCGGAAATTAAAATTGCGGGAATGTAAATTGCGGAAATGTAAATTGCGAGAATGTAAATTGCGAGAATATAAATTGCGATAAATTAAATGTTAATCAGTTAGCTGGGAACAGTTAGCCGGAACAGTTAGCGTGAAATCCTTAATAGATTTTCAATTAGTTAAATCGTGTGTTTCTAACAATTTTAATATATCCAATGTTTTCTTCATTATGCCACTTGTTGGATTCTGATAAGTCAAAATCCGAATATGAAATGAGAATGGTTATTCTGGGATGAGCGGATACGAATACCGGTGGTTGCGAGTAAAATAATAGATGACCGTTGAATCAGATTCAAAGAATGTACAGTGTACTTATTAATGTGAATTCTAAATATTCCTCGGGTGCTACCCACCCGTTAAAATATTTTCATCATTAACAGTTTGTACGAAAGAAATTTTTAATTACAATCTTTATGAAAATATACTTGCATATATATTTTCATCGGATGTAATTATGGATTTAATGAGTAAAGAAAATATTATACTCATTTGATTTACTGTTGGCACTTGATTTCATGATCTCTGAACATTAGAGATTACGTAGTTGTCATGTTAAACGGAAGTAAATGAGGTAGGACGTAAGGCGAAGGTAATCGATGTCGAACGAAAATTTAGTAGATGGAACGATACGTAGAACGGTGACTATACTCATGGTATAGTTTATGACGTTGAGGTTTATGACGCGACTGTGGCTGCTGCTGGTGTTTGTAACCGTCACACCATATTTTCCATTGCTGTCACACAAACGCGAAGTTTATTAACTTATACTTGTACACCGGATTGATTGGCGATTGAAGCGAGCGGATGTATAAAATTCGGAATATGAGATGGTATATAATTATGATGAGATATCCGTAAAAAGGAGAAAAGAAATGGTTTCTCGAACAGGTTCGTCGGTAAGTGTTTCAGGTTTATCGCCAAAAGAGTAATTTAATGGATGGAAAGGTTCTTCAATGTGAAATGATTTCCTGATGTCGTATGATATTCTAACTATATAGAATATCTATATATATTACCAAAGATTTCATAGTCTTCAAAGGAATTTACGGCATATGTCAGGCAAATCTAGGATGCGCTAAAATATGAATTTCGTCTATACACCATCGATGCACTAAATGCAGTAAGACGTGTCTAGACTTAAGAATGCTAAGCAGGCAATTTCCCTAAAGATGATAAGCAGATGATTTCCGACTAAAGTGATAAGCAAAGCTTTTTGACAGGCAGACACGGTCGAAGTCCAGTCTCACTAATGCATCCTAACAACTACTAGTTAGACACACTAGTGGGTGACCTGGTTCGCTAAGACCAACGCTCTGATACCACCTATAACGACCCGTTCCTAATCCATCCGGACAACGTCCATATCGATTACAAACGAATTATAATAGTTGATAACATCGCGAGGTATTTGACCTCTATATGATACATTTTACAAACGTTGCATTTATTCTTAAAAAGGCAAACTATCATTACATCAAAATTGATATGCTCGTCTAACATTTTACAATATCCAAATGGCTTAATATTAGCCCTTAATGATCTTCAATGACTCGAATGCAACGTTCGTGTATCATGGCTTAAATGGTCCCAACTAGTATCCTTTATATGAGCTAATGCACAGCGGAAGACTTAATTCGTACCTGAGAATAAACATGCTTTAAAGTGTCAACCAAAAGGTTGGTGAGTTCATAAGTTTATCGTATCAACAGTTATCAAAAGTTTCAATAGACCACAAGATTTCATAGTTATAAATATCTGTACACTCGCAAGTGTATAAAAGCATTCTAAGTGGTTGAGCACTTGGTAACCATACTTAACATTTAATCACGTCGCATATTCCCTTTATTATGAAATCTTACTACACCGTACCAAGGTGTAGTCGCAAAACGAAGTACTGTGCAACCGTTGAATACTGGTCGTCCAGTCCGGTTGGGGTTGTCAGGCCCGATAGATCTATCAACAGGATTCGCGTTTACAATACCGCTGTAAATATTAGTTACCAAGCTACAGGGAAGTATGCCAGTGGTACAACTCAACGTAGAATGTGTTTTTAGTACTTGTGTCTATTTCGTAAACATTTATAAAAGCTTCGCATGTATTCTCAGTCCCAAAAATATATATATATTGCAAAAGCAATTAAAAAGGGAGCAAATGAAACTCACCAATTGTATTTTGTAGTAAAAATACATATAACATCATTGATAACTTATAAGGTTTGGCCTTCGATTCACGAACCTAATTAATTATATAATTATATATATTGATTAATATCTAAATAACAATTAAAGTCAAATTATAGTGTACCAATCCTAATGCTTGAGACTAATATGTAAAAGTTAACAAAAATTCATTTGACTCAAAAATGATTTCCAAAAATTCATTCATGTTTAAATATAATTAAATATTGTTGTCAAATATTTCATAAAATTATATAATTTTTATAATTAAAACTTTATTAAAAAAATATATACGAAATGATAAGTTAGCAATATTTTCATTAAATAATTTTAGTGTCAATGAAAATAAATTAATAGTTTTATTAATAATAATGATCAAAAATATTAGTTTAATAGTTTTTGATAAAAATATCAATTGTATTTAGATATAATAACAATGATAGTACTATTTTGATAATAATAATACTTATAATAACAATCTAATAATAATAATGATTTTAACGATATCGTAAATAAAATGTAAAAATGTTCATTTTTAAACAATTTGTACAAAAGTTCGATTGACTATAACTTCAAATCCATCCGTCGAATTCTTTCGACATCTGAATGAAAAGTTTATAGTTTTTCGCCACCTTTCCAAAAACATATTATTCATATACCTTATTTCAACTGCAAGAGTAACTAATTCAGATTCTATCCTAAAAATATATTTTAACAAAAATAGATATAAAAATATACACGATCCTAATTTCTCGAGCACCAGTCAGGGACACACTAAAAGTAAATAAAAGTTAAGTTTAGAGTGCTTACGTATCAATATTGAGATTCAATATTGCAGGATATTATTTAGACGCAACAGAGATGACAAACACTAGTTTGTCTCATGAGCAAAACCCCCGATCCGTACCCATAACTTTCATAGATTTGACCCATAATCTCCTTAATATTATCCCATTCATAAAACCAGTTTTGGAACACTTGGATAGAACCCCGTCATAGAATCTTTGTATAAATTTTGGTACAATAAATACTCTTGATCTTAAAATTAATACTAATCTTAATCTTTAATCTTAATAATAATTTTAATAATAATAATAATAATAATAATAATAATAATAATAATAATAATAATAATATAAATTTTATAAGTTTACAGAGTATTATTATGTGTATATATGTGTGTGTGCGATGTTTGATGAAATGAAAAATAATAGAAGGCCTTTTAAAGAAAATTTTCGTCACCTAACTACTTTATGTCGGCAAAACATTACACGATTCGTGTAAATGGGTACACGATTCGTGTAAGGTATAGTCACGAAAGTTGTAGATTTTTGAGTTACGGTCGTTTGGACACCAAGATCACCCTTTTTCGAGTCCGAATGAATTAGTTATGATTTTTCTCGTGCAAGTGCGCAGGTTTAGTGATTTCCAACATTTTAACTTGAAATCTTGTGATGAAATGTTGTAGTCTTTTGGTGCTCATTAAAAATCTTTATATTATCTTTATTTTTATTTTTATATCATTGAAAATCCCTAAAAATATTTTATAATCAAATTATATTATATCAAAAAAAAATGTTCGTTGTTTAACTAAGTATTTTTAAATACAAAACGTTTTATATTTAGCTAAAGACTATATTTAATCATTTTGTAAAAATACATAAATATATATTTAATAAACACGCTTTATTTAAATATTCATTTTTATTAAAATCACGGACCGTTATCATTTACAATTTGTCAAAAGATTTCAAGAAAAATTCCAACTTTTAAGATAACGTTAAAAATCTTTATTCTTATCAAAATGGTTTGATAATAATTTGACGAAAGTGGTTTCAGATATTTATAAAAATTATAATCCTTTTTAAAGAAGACGTGACATATAAATCATATTTTATAATTTCTAAAATAATAACAGATAACTATATTAAACTTAATAATTACACCTTGACATGTAGTAAAAATATATTATCTTTTACTCTCGCCGATAAATATAGTATTCTTATATCGAAACCAAATATTACATATCTAATACCTTGTTAACGTTATCAATTAATAAATATATATCATATATACACATAAAAGTTCGTAAATCGTTAGGCTTGGTCAATGGGTAACTAATCATTCAAATATAGATTTCAGACTTTCTAGACTCAACATTAAGGTTTTTTTTTGCTTATCGTGTCGGAAATATATAGAGTTTAAGGTTTAAATTTGGTCGGAAATTTCCGGGTCGTTACAGATTAGCATAACGCTAAGTGAATGAGATATCCCAACAGATATTACTATCAAGTACCAAGCCTAGCTTTTAGGGATCATGCAACTGGTCGTGGTCATGTGGACATAGCATTACATAGCTATTATATAATAAAGCATCACACATCTGTATCATACAGAGCTAGGCCACCAATCAGAACAGCAATAGCACCAACAAGCTATTCACTAAAGGCACTACAGGCACTACACTAACATAGCTCTACAAAGCTATACAATAAGGGTATTAATAGCTCTACACAGCTATTCACTAAGTATCAATAGCTCTAAACAGCTATTCACTCTCATAGCACTAACGGCTATACATAGCACTAACGACTATAAATACAAGAGGATCGTTGACCCTGCCAGGTCTACAACTACTAGCTGATCAAGCTAGAGCTGTGTCGATAGCCCTCGTTATTGTCACACAGTATACCTCTCCTGACGTTTACATACGTCAATTGCAATATACTGTCATTACAATAACCAATGAGCCCAACCCTTCTATACACGGTTGACCTCTTCTGTCCCTTATATACATGGACAGTTCTCACATGTGCACATAAACCACCTACAACCTCATGGTAGGTGACATCACTAATAACCACAGGGTATCCTAATCAAGCATGCTATAGATTCAATCAATCGGGCAACCTGATAACATCAGTATCACCTACTACTTATAATTACAACATTAATCAACATGCATATATAGATTATCATAATCTTTAATAACATAACAGCGGGTAGTAACTATACTTGTTACTAAATACCAATATCCATAAGGATAGTCCCACTCACCAATTACCAGCAAGAACTCAGTGGTCTAATGTTACTGAGTCTTCTCCGTTCCTTTATCACCTTAGAACGATACAATCCGAGTCAGTAATCATATCTTGATAACAACCCGACAATAAGAAATCAACACCAAAACCAACACTTCATCACTTTACAAGTGGTCTACCAACCGTACGAGTAACACCATCACATGCACGTTTGAGAACACTCAACCGTGCGGTTGACAACTCACTCGTACGTTTGGTCTATGACCAAACATCCTACAATGAATCACATGATCCGTACGGTTCATCACACGAGTGAATAGTGACTCATACGAGTCACGTATCATCCGTACGTATCATCACAATCAAAACATAAGTTGCTCATCACCACTCACTCACACGGTTCACCACGGTTGACTCCCTCAACCGTACGAGTGAATGCTCACTCGTGCGAGTGATGAAGAACAGTAGTAAAATTCAATGAATAATCGATATCATACCATCAAATTATGCTATTAAGTCACTCAAATAAGTCTATGATCCATTATGGGCAAGTTTACCCAAAATCCCCTTCCATAGTATGAGTGTAAAATGGAGCATACACGCCTTCGAATAACTTCGACCCAAAATAAAGTTTGATTTAGTGTTTTAAAACCTTATCATTAGATACTACACCTCAAGACGATTCCAACGATAGTTTATTCGTCGAAAACGGAGTTACGTTTTGAAAGTTACAGTCCTTTCAATTTTCCCAAAAACTGGCCACTGCTCACTGGCACGGCTGAGGTCTCACTCGTGCGAGTGACTCCTCAACCGCGTGGTTGAGCCTCAAAAGTGTGGTCACACGTACGGTTGAGCTGTCAAAAGTGTGGGTGCTGAAAATCAGTTCCAGCACGCTGTTTTCGGGTTTTTTGCACCCAAAACTCGATTTTTACTTGTTTTGGTCGATTCAATACATCAAGAATACCACATAACACATATATAAACTATTTCTAAGATCAATTGAGCATAACAAACACATATAATCAAGAATCAAACCCAAAAATCATCAAAACCCATTTTAACCCAATTTAATTCATCAAATTCAGAGTTGTTTACCTTGTTTTGATCAGTGAAATCAGTAGAATAAGATCACGAAATTACAAGCTTTGGTCTTAACACTTTGATTTTATGATTAGGGAGAGCAAGGAGGTATTTGGGGTTTATATTTACCAAAAATGGTAAGTAAAAGGAACGTACGGTGTATATATCTATTTGGGGTTTCTTCATTGTAAGGAAACCCCATTCCCCCTACACACAGGTATTTTCCAGTTATCTAAAACACAATGTACCTCATTAGGTGGCCCTAACGAGGTCCAATTCACATAACGAAACCTGTTCTGTGACCCTTGTCACAAAGCGCGCTTTTTCCCATACACCACTAATTATGAAAACATAATTATTAAAATCACTAATATTAATAAATTAATATTAACTAAGGATAAAAAGGTCATTTACTACTTGACCCAGTTTAAGGGTGTTACACAATCTTCATTGGGCCTCGATCATGGTGTTTCATTTTTTTATTGGTTCAAACAATTCATTTTTTAGGTTTCATATTTCTATTTGTGAGGCCAACTGGGATCTTTTGTATTTCGATAGATTTTTTCATCTTTTGATGAAAACTCCTTAATTATATACGTTATTGTCTTTTGCCAAAAAAAGAAAAAAAGAAAAAAAAAATCTCTGAAGATGCAACAACCATTTTTGTTTATTTTATTTGGGTTGAATATTGAGAAGAAATTGGAGAAGAATAATACAGAGTAGAAAGGAAAATCCTTAAATGGTGAACTAAAAGAAAATGGTGATATTCATCCGGAAGCGAGACCAAAGTTAATAAATAGCTAAAAATATGACGACGTTCATGATTGGTTAAAGAAATAATAAACGGTGGTGTTTTTCAATTTAGTTGTCGACTACATACGGTGAAGAAAAAAAATAAACAAACAAAAAATAGCTAGAGAGTTGTTGATAAAGTTGGATCCCTCCGAATCATTAACAATTAGTCGATGACCGGAGAATAACAAACTTGAAGGAGGAAGTAGTAGATTAGAGGGTTAGAAACCTATTATTGATTACATTAATGATTATTTATAAAGTAGCTAACCCTAGAATTCTTACAGAAAAGTTAGTTTATGTAGAACTCTGAGTACTTGATAAAAATACAAGAAAAAAGTAAGCAATATAAAAATATAAAATTTTAGTATAAAAATCATATCCATTAGTTTTAGTTTGTAAAATATGATATGGACGTGTGATCTCAGAGTTTTAGAAAATGTTCTTTTAAATGTTTTAGTTCAAGCAACTTTCTCATAACTAGAAATTTAGTCGATATAGTAATAGTTGAACATTTTCCATAAACTAGATAATTTATAATCTATTTCTCCATTAATATATATTAACAATTAACAATAAAATCAGGCTTGGATCTGGACCCGTGCAAGCTAAGTAGTAGGAAAGGTCTCAAACATGATGGAGGCCTAAGTTTGTAGGTTTCGTTTACTGTGTACATTTATCTAGCCCAGATGTTAAGTATGGTTGACATAAAGGACTCATTTATATGGTCTGCTTTTTTTATAAACCCAACCCATATTTTTACTTTCAGTTCCAGACACCTTTCAGTTCCAGACACCAACACCTTCATACCTTATTACTTATGTAATATCTTATGACAGATAATGTATAGGAAATTGTGCAAAATGCCTTCATTTTGGTAAGTCGGTCTTTAATAATATATCCTTAAAAATCGAATTTGTGAAAAATGTCTTGACTACGCATCACTCACCACGCATGATGCGTGCAAACCCGTAGTGATGCGTGTTTCCGAGATATTCAGCGAGACATCGCTTTTTACTCGTAAGCACGCACCAAAAACCGCGCAATACGCACCGTGCGTGCTGCTTGGTGTGCATGGTGTTTGGTGCATGTTGCATGGTGCTTGGAGTTTGGTGCATGTTAGACAAGAACTTTGAATGAACGTATCTTTTGACTCGTAGCTCCGATTTAGTCACCGCTTTTTTAAAATACTTTATTTAAAAAGATGGTGACTAAATCGGAGCTAGGAGAAAAAGATACGTCCTTTCAAAGTTCTAACATTTTGACACCAAACACCAAGCACCACGCACAGTCGGTGGTACTTGGTGCGTGGTGCGAGTTTGCGAGAAAAAATGGCTGTCTCGCTGAAATTCTCGTACACACGCATCACACACGGGCTTGCGGGCATCATTCGTAGTGTGTGATGCGTGAACAAAGAACATTTCTTGCAATTTAGAATTTTTAAGGGCATATCCTTAAACACTTTAAATAATGGAGTCATTTTAACCAATTTTCCTAATGTATAATGCATTACCACATACACTACTAGCGGCATGCCATGAATAGTAATTTTGTATTTTTTTTTTAAATTGTTTTAGAAAATCCAACTGTTATGATTATATAGGTGTATTATATAGGTGTATGTAACAACTTTTATGGCCTAACATTTTGCAACAATATTTCTACTAATTTTAAGATCAAAGAAAGCGAATAAAAGATTTATATATTATTACGAAAGTAGTGAAAGGTGTATCTTGCAAGCTTATATTGAGTGTCTATAAATATTACAAGAAGTACCGTGCAAATTCTATTCTTTTTTGATACATGGAACTAACTTGATATAAGTAAACAAAATGCAAATAGTAAGAAAATGTGGTGTAATAAAATTGATCATCCACCTCAAATCTTGGAGGACACTTATTTATTCCTATTATAACACTCAAATCTTAGTAAATTATAGCCTCGTTAGACACCTTGCTGAATAAAAATCAATGAAAAAAACTTTAGCTAAGGAGAAATAAGTGCAACATAGAGTTGACTCCCCCAATAATAGACATCCTTGAATGTTACATCTTTTTAACATGCCACATGCCAATACCGTGAACGTATTCTCTCAAACTAGTAGTTGGAGTGCTTTGTTGAAAATGATAGCAAAATTGTTGCTGGATTGAACATATCTCATTTGAATCTGATTGTTTTTAATGAGATCTTGAGTATATGAAAAGAATTTTGAGGCATATATTTTGTCTGTCACTTTTGATATACAATTCCTTCATTTGTGCAACACAAGCTGCATTATCTTCATGGAATGATATTGGACAATTCTCTTGTAGTGACCCGAACTTTTTCATGTTTTTATATATTAAATGAAATTGATACTTACATGATTAAATGTTTCCAACATGTTAAACAATCAAACTTGTTAAGACTTGATTAATTGAAATAGGTTTCATATAGACAATTGACCACCCAAGTTGACCGGCGATTCACGAACGTTAAAACTTGTAAAAACTATATGATGACATATATATGGATATATATATAGTTAACATGATATTATGATAAGTAAACATATCATTAAGTATATTAACAATGAACTACATATGTAAAAACAAGACTACTAACTTAATGATTTTGAAACGAGACATATATGTAACGATTATCGTTGTAACGACATTTAATGTATATATATCATATTAAGATATATTAATACATCATGATATCATGATAATGTAATAATTTAACATCTCATTTGATTTAATAAACAATGGGTTAACAACATTTAACAAGATCGTTAACCTAAAGGTTTCAAAACAACACTTACATGTAACGACTAACGATGACTTAACGACTCAGTTAAAATGTATATACATGTAGTGTTTTAATATGTATTCATACACTTTTGAAAGACTTCAAGACACTTATCAAAATACTTCTACTTAACAAAAATGCTTACAATTACATCCTCGTTCAGTTTCATCAACAATTCTACTCGTATGCACCCGTATTTGTACTCGTACAATACACAGAATTTAGATGTATGTACTATTGGTATATACACTCCAATGATCAGCTCTTAGCAGCCCATGTAAGTCACCTAATACATGTGGGAACCATCATTTGGCAACTAGCATGAAATACTCATAAAATTACAAAAATATGAGTAATTATTCATGACTTATCTACATGTAAACAAAATTACACATCCTTTATATCTAATCCATATACCAACGACCAAAAACACCTACAAACACTTTCATTCTTCAATTTTCTTCATCTAATTAATCTCTCTAAAGTTCTATCTTCAAGTTCTAAGTGTTCTTCATAAATTCTACAAGTTCTAGTTTCATAAAATCAAGAATACTTCCAAGTTTGCTAGCTTACTTCCAATCTTGTAGAGTGATCATCCAACCTCAAGAAATCTTTATTATTTACAGTAAAATATCTTTCCAATACAAGGTAATACTCATATTCAAACTTTGATTCAATTTCTATAATTATAACAATCTTATTTCGAGTGGAAATCTTACTTGAACTTGTTTTCGTGTCATGATTCTGCTTCAAGAACTTTCAAGCCATCCAAGGATCCTTTGAACTAGATCCATTTTTCTCATTTCCAGTAGCTTTATCCAGAAAACTTGAGGTAGTAATGATGTTCATAACATCATTCGATTCATACATATAAAGCTATCTTATTCGAAGGTTTAAACTTGTAATCACTAGAACATAGTTTAGTTAATTCTAAACTTGTTCGCAAACAAAAGTTAATCCTTCTAACTTGACTTTTAAAATCAACTAAACACATGTTCTATATTTATATGATATGCTAACTTAATGATTTAAAACCTGGAAACACGAAGAACACTGTAAAACCGGACATACGCCGTCGTAGTAACACCGCGGGCTGTTTTGGGTTAGTTAATTAAAAACTATGATAAACTTTGATTTAAAAGTTGTTCTTCTGGGAAAATGATTTTTCTTATGAACATGAAACTATGTCCAAAAATCATGGTTAAACTCAAAGTGGAAGTATGTTTTCTAAAATGGTCATCTAGACGTTGTTCTTTCGACTGAAATGACTACCTTTACAAAAACGACTTGTAACTTATATTTCCGACTATAAACCTATACTTTTTCTGTTTATATTCATAAAATAGAGTTCAATATGAAACCATATCAATTTGATTCACTCAAAACGGATTTAAAATGAAGAAGTTATGGGTAAAACAAGATTTGATAATTTTTCTTGTTGTAGCAACGTAAAAATTGGTAACAAATCTATATTAATCATATCCTAGCTAACTTATATTGTATTATATATGTATTCTAATATATTATGTAATCTTGGGATACCATAGGCACGTATGCAAATATTTTGACATATCATATCGACCCATGTGTATATATTATTTGGAACAACCATAGACACTCTATATGAAGTAATGTGGGAGTTAGCTATATAGGGTTGAGGTTGATTCCAAAAATATATATACTTTGAGTTGTGATCTAGCCTGAGACGTGTATACACTGGGTCGTGGATTGATTCAAGATAATATATATCAATTTTTTTCTGTACATCTAACGTTGGACAACTAGTTGTAGGTTACTAACGAGGACAGCTGACTTAATAAACTTAAAACATCAAAATGTATTAAAAGTGTTGTAAATATATTTTGAATATACTTTGATATATATGTACATATTTGTTATAGGTTCGTGAATCGACCAGTGGCCAAGTCTAACTTCCCGACGAAGTAAAAATCTGTGAAAGTGAGTTATAGTCCCACTTTTAAAATCTAATATTTTTGGGATGAGAATACATGCAGGTTTTAAAAATGATTTACAAAATAGACACAAGTACGTGAAACTACATTCTATGGTTGAATTATCGAAATCGAATATGCCCCTTTTTATTAAGTCTGGTAATCTAAGAATTAGGGAACATACACCCTAATTGACGAGAATCCTAAAGATAGATCTATTGGGCCTAACAAACCCCATCCAAAGTACCGGATGCTTTAGTACTTCGAAATTTATATCATATCCGAAGGGTGTCCCGGAATGATGGGGATATTCTTATATATGCATCTTGTTAATGTCGGTTACCAGGTGTTCACCATATGAATGATTTTTATCTCTATGTATGGGATGTATATTGAAATATGAAATCTTGTGGTCTAGTGTTACGATTTGATATATATAGGTTAAACCTATAACTCGCCAACATTTTTGTTGACGTTTAAAGCATCTTTATTCTCAGGTGAATATTAAGAGCTTCCGCTGTTGCATACTAAAATAAGGACAAGATTTGGAGTCCATGTTTGTATGATATTATGTAAAAACTGCATTCAAGAAACATATGTCGATGTAATATATTTCTATTGTAAACCATTATGTAATGGTCGTGTGTAAACAGTATATTTTAGATTATCATTATTTGATAATCTACGTAATGCTTTTGAAACCTTTATTGATAAAATAAAGGTTATGGTTGTTTTAAAAATGAATGTAGTCTTTGAAAAACGTGTCATATAGAGGTCAATACCTCGCAACGAAATCAATTAATATGGAACGTTTATAATCAATATGAACGGGACATTTTAGTTGGTATCCGAGCGTTGGTCTTAGAGAACCAGAAAATTTGTATTAGTGTGTCTTATCGAGTTTGTTAGGATGCATTAGTGAGTCTGGACTTCGACTGTGTTTTCTTTAAAAATGATTGTTTAACATTTTTGTTGGAAACTATATATTTTTAACATGTGAATATTATGTGATATATTAATCTCTTAACGTGTTTGATATTATGTGATAGATGTCTACCTCTAGAACAAGTCCCATTGACTCACCTAATAATAATGAAGAGTCAAATGTAAATTGGAATGATTCGTGGACTGATTCATAAGTTCCCGAAGAGGAACCGGAAGAAGAGTCGGAACCGGAAGAAGAATCGGAACCGGAAGAAGAATCAGAACTGGAAGAAGAAATAGAACCAGTGGGGAAAATAATAAAACGGTTAAGTAGAAGAAAATCCTCAACCAACCGACCAAAGTTAATTATGGTCAATGGTGTTTCCGCCAAGGAAGCAAAGTATAGGGAGGATTACCAATTCTCCGATGAATCGGATCCTGACAAGGATTCCGATGATGTTATAGAAATTACCCCAACACAATTTAATAAGGCAAAAGAGAACAATAAGGGAAAGGGCATAAAAATAGAGAAATTTGATTCCAAACACGATGAACTTTATATGTATCGTCAACACCCGTATTTCTTAAGTTGTGACAATAACCCGGGAACCTCTAAACCACCAGGTTTTTCTAAACCAATGTGAAAAATGACGGCTCGTATTAGGGGAACATCATATATCCCTAGAAACTTGGCAAAACGAACCAAAACCAAAGAAGAAGAAACGAGCGAGTCGGAATAAGATAGTTGTATTCGTGTGGTGTAATATATGTAATATAGTGTGCTTATGCTTTATGATATATGTAAAAATTGCTTGTATTAATAAGTATTTTTTTATGAATCTAACTCTTGTCTATTTTCCAGTATAAAAACACAAAATGGATAAATAACCCAATATTTTAAGAGACCTACCCGGAGACATGATTGATGAAATCTTGTCTAGAGTCGGTCAGAATTCCTCGGCACAACTATTTAAGGCGAGATCAGTTTGTAAGACATTCGAAGAAAGTTCCAAGAATTCCTTGATTTATAAAAGGCTTTCGTTCGAAAGATGGGGAATATCACATTGGGAAATCCATAAGTTACGATGTGTTTACTTTGACGCATATATTGTGGGGAACCCAAATGCTATTTTACGCAACGGGTTAAGAAATTATTTTGACTCAATATATCCGAATATAGGACTTCGTGATTTAGAAAAAGCGGCTAACATGCAACATAAAGAAGCATGTTATGCTTACGGGTTAGTAATGTTCTCTTCTCACCAGAGTGAGAACAAGAACATCGGGCTACAACTATTAAACAAAACGTTCCCACAAGTGACGGAGTCGGTAATTGGGGTAAAAAATGAGGTTTTTAGGTTATTACGAGACTGTTGGTCATTACGTAACCTTCATCCTTTTGACGACGTTACAACACATTGTCTTACTATCGGTTACAACGGTTATGTTCCATAAAACCAAGGATGGGAAGTGGTATTAGTAAAACCAGAATGCATGACTTGTTTCTGGACGTATGAATTACGTGTCTTTATTGCCTTTGCTGAACGCCTTATTTATTAACTAGAATTATCTTCGCAACTACTTTGTATCAAAGTTTTATGTGCTATATTTCATGCTATATGTAAAAAAAAGCGGTATTGTAAGTTTGCAAGTTATTGTATAAAGGTTTGAATATGATATTTTTTTTTGTGATTAGTTTTTCATATAGAATTGTAGTAGTTGAAATGGTATGTTAGCTACTAAGTATGAACTTAACGGGTAGGTACTACCCGAATTAAAGAGTATAAAACGCTAATATGAAGAAAGAGCTTTTATAAATAAGTTCATATTACGCTACGAAATACTATTGACTACTCTTGATATTCTATATGATTAACTCGTTTCATTTGACTATTTTGAAGGAAATGGCACCGACTACTCGACACACCTTGAATATGAGCGAAGAGGAATTTCGTGCCTTTCTTGCTTCAAACATAGCCGCTGTACAGGCTGCACTACATACCAACAATAACTCCGAATCTAGCAATGCAGCTAACGGCGTAAAAAATCGTGTAGGATGCACCTACAAAGAATTCACTGCCTGCAAACCTTTGGAATTTGATGGAACCGAAGGACCGATTGGATTGAAACGGTGGACCAAGAAGGTCGAATCAATGTTTGCCATAAGTAAGTGTACTGAAGAGGACAAAGTGAATTACGCTACGCATACCTTCACAGGTACTGCGTTAACATGGTAGAATACCTATCTAGAGCAAGTGGGACAAGATGATGCTTACGCACTACCGTGGTCAGCATTCAAGCACTTGATGAACGAGGTCAATAAGCTCAAGACAGAACTTAGAGGGTTACGAACCCAAGGATTTGATATTACCACGTACGAAAGACGATTCACAGAATTGTGCCTATTGTGTCCGAGAGCTTTCGAAGATGAGGAAGAGAAGATCGACGCGTTTGTGAAAGGATTACCGGAAAGAATCCAAGAAGATATAAGTTCACACGAGCCCGCCTCCATACAACAGGCATGTAGAATGGCTCACAAACTAGTGAACCAAATTGAGGAAAGAATTAAAGAACAGGTGGCTGAAGAGGCCAATGTGAAGCAAGTCAAAAGAAAGTGGGAGGAAAACGGTGATAAGAATCACCAATACAACAACAACAGCAATTACAACAATAATCGCAACAACTATCCTAACAATCGCAACATCAATCGCAACTACAACAAACGGCCCAATAACAACAACAACAACAACAACAGTAACTACAACAATCATCCCAACAACAATAACAACCGCAACAACAACAACAATCAGAAGCAGCTATGCCAAAGGTGTGAAAAGTATCACTCGGGGTTCTGCACCAAATTTTGCAACAAGTGTAAAAGAAATGGTCATAGCGCGGCGAAGTGTGAGGTCTACGGACCAGGGGTTAACAGAACGAAAGGAACAAATGGTGTCGGAACGAGTAATGGCGGAGCAAGTAGTGTCGGAGCAAGTTATGCCAATGTAGTTTGTTATGAATGTGGAAAACCGGGCCACATTATTAGAAATTGCCCGAACCAGGAGAACACGAATGGACAAGGCCGTGGAAGAGTTTTCAATATTAATGCGGCAGAGGCACAGGAAGACCCGGAGCTTGTTACGGGTATGTTTCTTATTGACAATAAATCTTCTTACGTTTTATTTGATTCAGGTGCGGATAGAAGCTATATGAGTAGAGATTTTTGGGCTAAATTAAGTTGTCCATTGACGCCGTTGGATAGTAAATTTTTACTCGAATTAGCAAACGGTAAATTAATTTCAGCAGATTATTTACGTCGGAATCGAGAAATTAAACTGGGTAGCGAAATATTTAAGATTGATTTGATACCCGTAGAGTTAGGGAGTTTTGATGTAATAGTTGGCATGGACTGGCTTAAGAAGGTGAAAGCAGAGATCGTATGTTATAAAAATGCAATTCGCATTGTACGAGAAGAAGGAGAACCCTTAATGGTGTACGGAGAAAAGGGCAACACGAAGCTACATCTTATTAGTAATTTGAAGGCACAAAAACTAATAAGAAAAGGATGCTATGCTGTTCTAGCACACGTCAAGAAAGTACAAACTGAAGAAAAGAGCATCAATGATGTTTCCGTCGCAAATGAATTTCCCGATGTATTTCCGAAAGAATTACCGGGACTACCTCCACATCGACCTGTTGAATTTCAAATAGATCTTGTACCAGGAAATGCACCAATAGCTCGTGCTCCTTATAGACTCGCACCCAGCGAGATGAAAGAACTGCAAAGCCAACTGCAAGAACTATTAGAACGTGGTTTCATTCGACCAAGCACATCACCATGGGGAGCTCCTATTTTGTTTGTCAAGAAGAAGGATGGTACATTTAGGTTGTGTATTGACTACAGAGAGTTGAACAAACTTACCATCAAAAACCGTTATCCACTGCCGAGAATTGACGACTTATTTGATCAACTACAAGGCTCATCGGTTTATTCGAAGATCGATTTATGTTCTGGATACCATCAAATGCGAGTAAAGGAGGATGATATTCCAAAAACTACTTTTAGGACGCGTTATGGTCATTACGAGTTTATGGTTATGCCGTTTGGATTGACTAACGCACCAGCTGTATTCATGGACCTTATGAACCGAGTGTGTGGGCCATATCTTGATAATTTGTCATTGTTTTCATCGATGACATACTTATTTACTCAAAGAATGATCAAGAGCATGAAGAACATTTGAGAAAAGTGCTAGAAGTATTGAGGAAAGAAAAACTGTACGCTAAGTTTTCAAAGTGTGCATTTTGGTTGGAAGAAGTTCAATTCCTCGGTCACATAGTGAACAAATAAGGTATCCAGGTGGACCCGGCAAAGATCGAAACCGTTGAAAAGTTGGAAACCCCAAAAACTCCGAAGCATATACGTCAATTTTTAGGATTGGCTGGTTACTACAGAAGATTCATCCAAGATTTCTCCAAAATAGCAAAACCCTTGACTGCATTAACGCATAAAGGGAAGAAATTTGAATGGAAGGATGAACAAGAGAAGGCGTTTCAATTATTGAAGAAAAAGCTAACTACGGCACCTATATTGTCATTGCCTGAAGGGAATGATGATTTTGTGATTTATTGTGATGCATCAAAGCAAGGTGTCGGTTGTGTATTAATGCAACGGACGAAGGTGATTGCTTATGTGTCTAGACAATTGAAGATTCACGAGCAAAATTATACGATGCATGATTTGGAATTAGGCGCGGTTGTTTTTGCATTAAAGACTTGGAGGCACTACTTATATGGGGTCAAAAGTATTATATATACCGACCACAAAAGTCTTCAACACATATTTAATCAGAAACAACTGAATATGAGGCAGCGTAGGTGGATTGAATTGTTGAATGATTACGACTTTGAGATTCGTTACCACCCGGGGAAGGCAAATGTGGTAGCCAACGCCTTGAGCAGGAAGGACAGAGAACCCATTCGAGTAAAATCTATGAATATAATGATTCACAATAACCTTACTACTCAAATAAAGGAGGCGCAACAAGGAGTTTTAAAAGAGGGAAATTTAAAGGATGAAATACTCAAAAGATCGGAGAAGCATCTTAATATTCGGGAAGACGGAACCCGGTATAGGGCTGAAAGGATTTGGGTACTAAAATTTGGAGATATGAGAGAAATGGTACTTAGAGAAGCTCATAAAACCAGATACTCAATACATCCTGGAACGGGGAAGATGTACAAGGATCTCAAGAAACATTTTTGGTAGCCGGGTATGAAATCCGATGTTGCTAAATACGTAGGAGAATGTTTGACGTGTTCTAAGGTCAAAGCTGAGCATCAGAAACCATCAGGTCTACTTCAACAACCCAAAATCCCGGAATGGAAATGGGAAAATATTACCCTGTATTTCATCACTAAATTGCCAAGGACTGCAAGTGGTTTTGATACTATTTGGGTAATAGTTGATCGTCTTACCAAATCAGCACACTTCCTGCCAATAAGAGAAGATGACAAGATGGATAAGTTAGCATGACTGTATTTGAAGGAAGTCGTCTCCAGATATGGAATACCAATCTCTATTATCTCTGATAGGGATGGCAGATTTATTTCAAGATTCTGGCAGACATTACAGCAAGCATTAGGAACTCGTCTAGACATGAGTACTGCCTATCATCCACAAACTGATGGGCAGAGCGAAATGACGATACAAATGCTTGAAGACATGCTACGAGCATGTGTTATTGATTTCGGAAACAGTTGGGATCGACACCTACCGTTAGCAGAATTTTCCTACAACAACAGTTATCATTCTAGTATTGAGATGGCGCCGTTTGAGGCACTTTATGGTAGAAAGTGCAGGTCTCCGATTTGTTGGAATGAAGTGGGGGATAGACAGATTACGGGTCCGGAGATAATACAAGAAACTACCGAGAAAATCATCCAAATTCAACAAAGATTGAAAACCGCCAGAGTCGACAAAAGAGCTACGCGGACAGATTACCAATTGTTAAGGTTCGATGGATTGACGAGAGAGATGACCCAAGTTCACCTGGGAGCGTGAAGATCAGATGAAGAAGAAATACCCGCATCTATTTCCAGAAGATTCGTCAACACTTTCAACAGCTTAAAATTTCGGGACGAAATTTATTTAACGGGTAGGTACTGTAGTGACCCGAACTTTTCCATGTTTTCATATATTAAATGAAATTAATACTTACATGATTAAATGTTTCCAACATGTTAAGCAATCAAACTTGTTAAGACTTGATTAATTGAAATAGGTTTCATATAGACAATTGACCACCCAAGTTGACCGGCGATTCACGAACGTTAAAACTTGTAAAAACTATATGATGACATATATATGGATATATATATATATAGTTAACATGATATTATGATAAGTAAACATATCATTAAGTATATTAACAATGAACTACATATGTAAAAACAAGACTACTAACTTAATGATTTTGAAACTAGACATATATGTAACGATTATCGTTGTAACGACATTTAATGTATATATATATATCATATTAAGATATATTAATACATCATGATATCATGATAATGTAATAATTTAACATCTCATTTGATTTAATAAAAAATGGGTTAACAACATTTAACAAGATCGTTAACCTAAAGGTTTTAAAACAACACTTACATGTAACGACTAACGATGACTTAACGACTCAGTTAAAATGTAAATACATGTAGTATTTTAATATGTATTCATACACTTTTGAAAGACTTCAAGACACTTATCAAAATACTTCTACTTAACAAAAATGCTTACAATTACATCCTCGTTCAGTTTCATCAACAATTCTACTCGTATGCACCCGTATTTGTACTCGTACAATACACAGCTTTTAGATGTATGTACTATTGGTATATACACTCCAATGATTAGCTCTTAGCAGCCCATGTAAGTCACCTAATACATGTGGGAACCATCATTTGGCAACTAGCATGAAATACGCATAAAATTACAAAAATATGAGTAATCATTCATGACTTATTTACATGTAAACAAAATTACACATCTTTATATCTAATCCATATACCAATGACCAAAATCACCTACAAACACTTTCATTCTTCAATTTTCTTCATCTAATTAATCTCTCTCAAGTTCTATCTTCAAGTTCTAAGTGTTCTTCATAAATTCTACAAGTTCTAGTTTCATAAAATCAAGAATACTTCCAAGTTTGCTAGCTTACTTCCAATCTTGTAGAGTGATCATCCAACCTCAATAAATCTTTATTATTTACAGTAAAATATCTTTCTAATACAAGGTAATACTCATATTTAAACTTTGATTCAATTTCTATAACTATAACAATCTTATTTCGAGTGGAAATCTTACTTGAACTTGTTTTCGTGTCATGATTCTGCTTCAAGAACTTTCAATCCATCCAAGGATCCTTTGAAGCTAGATCCATTTTTCTCATATCCAGTAGCTTTATCCAGAAAACTTGAGGTAGTAATGATGTTCATAACATCATTCGATTCATACATATAAAGCTATCTTATTCGAAGGTTTAAACTTGTAATCACTAGAACATAGTTTAGTTAATTCTAAACTTGTTCGCAAACAAAAGTTAATCCTTCTAACTTGACTTTTAAAATCAACTAAACACATTTTCTATATCTATATGATATGCTAACTTAATGATTTAAAACCTGGAAACACGAAGAACACTGTAAAACCGGACATACGCCGTCGTAGTAACACCGCGGGCTATTTTGGGTAAGTTAATTAAAAACTATGATAAACTTTGATTTAAAAGTTGTTCTTCTCAGAAAATGATTTTTCTTATGAACATGAAACTATATCCAAAAATCATGGTTAAACTCAAAGTGGAAGTATGTTTTCTAAAATGGTCATCTAGACGTCGTTCTTTCGACTGAAATGACTACCTTTACAAAAACGACTTGTCACTTATATTTTCGACTATAAACCTATACTTTTTCTGTTTAGATTCATAAAATAGAGTTCAATATGAAACCATAGCAATTTGATTCACTCAAAACGGATTTAAAATGAAGAAGTTATGGGTAAAACAAGATTGGATAATTTTTCTTGTTGTAGCAACGTGAAAATTGGTAACAAATCTATATTAATCATATCCTAGCTAACTTATATTGTATTATACATGTATTCTAATATATTATGTAATCTTGGGATACCATAGACACGTATGCAAATATTTTGACATATCATATCGACCCATGTGTATATATTATTTGGAACAACCATAGACACTCTATATGCAGTAATGTGGGAGTTAGCTATACAGGGTTGAGGTTGATTCCAAAAATATATATACTTTGAGTTGTGATCTAGCCTGAGACGTGTATACACTGGGTCGTGGATTGATTCAAGATAATATATACCAATTTTTTTTCTGTACATCTAACGTTGGACAACTAGTTGTAGGTTACTAACGAGAACAGCTGACTTAATAAACTTAAAACATCAAAATGTATTAAAAGTATTGTAAATATATTTTGAATATACTTTGATATATATGTACATATTTGTTATAGGTTCGTGAATCGATTAGTGGCCAAGTCTTACTTCCCGACAAAGTAAAAATCTGTGAAAGTGAGTTATAGTCCCACTTTTAAAATCTAATATTTTTGGGATGAGAATACATGCAGGTTTTATAAATGATTTACAAAATAGACACAAGTACGTGAAACTACATTCTATGGTTGAATTATCGAAATCGAATGTGCCCCTTTTTATTAAGTCTGATAATCTAAGAATTAGGGAACAGACACCCTAATTGACGCGAATCCTAAAGATAGATCTATTGGGCCTAACAAACCCCATCCAAAGTACCGGATGCTTTAGTACTTCGAAATTTATATCATATCCGAAGGGTGTCCCGGAATGATGAGGATATTCTTATATATGCATCTTGTTAATGTCGGTTACCAGGTGTTCACCATATGAATGAGTTTTATCTCTATGTATGGGATGTATATTGAAATATGAAATCTTGTGGTCTATTGTTACGATTTGATATACATAGGTTAAACCTATAACTCACCAACATTTTTGTTGACGTTTAAAGCATGTTTATTCTCAGGTGAATATTAAGAGCTTCCGCTGTTGCATACTAAAATAAGGACAAGATTTGGAGTCCATGTTTGTATGATATTATGTAAAAACTGCATTCAAGAAACATATGTCGATGTAATATATTTCTATTGTAAACCATTATGTAATGGTCGTGTGTAAACAGTATATTTTAGATTATCATTATTTGATAATCTACGTTGATAATCTACGTAATGCTTTTGAAACCTTTATTGATATAATAAAGGTTATGGTTGTTTTAAAAATGAATGCAGTCTTTGAAAAATGTCTCATATAGAGGTCAAAACCTCGCAACGAAATCAATTAATACGGAACGTTTATAATCAATATGAACGGGACATTTCATCTCTTGTTTTAGTCCACATAAATAAGTAATGAGTTATGTCATTGATTTCAACCAAACACATTCTCGAATTGCTTCATGTAATAAAATAACTTCAGCATCATTTGAGGATGTTGCAACAAGTGTTTATTTTCGAGAACTCCATAAAATTGTGCTACCTCCATTTAGGAAAACACTTTCAGTTTGAGATTTAGCTTTATGAGGATTAGATAAATAACATGCATCTACATAACCGACCAAATTTTGTTTTAAATCGTTAGAATAAAATAATTCTAAATCAGTAGTTCCTTGAAGATATCAAAAAATGTGTTTGATCTCATTAAATGCCTTCTGGGAGGAGCTAAGATGAATATTGCTAATAACTTTATTACAAAGGAAATGTGAGTTCTTGTACAATTAATAAGATGCATAAGAGCTCTGATTGCACAAAGATATGGAACTTCTTGACAAGAATATCACATCATATTCTTCACGGGGATGAAATGGATCGTTGTCAACATTGAGTGTCCTAACAATCATAGGGGTGCTTAATGGTTTTGTCGTGTCCATATTAAAGTTTTTCAAAAAAAAAATTCGGTATAAATTTTTTGATGTATAAGTAAACCATTAAGCATATGCTCAAATTGCAAACCAAGACAATAATTGGTTTTTCTGAGCTCTTTCATTTCAAATTCTTTCTTTAGAAGTTCAATGGCTTCAAGGATCTCTTTTTTGTCCCTATGATGTTAAGATCATCGACATAGATAGTTATGATCACATATCTATATGTTTTATTCTTAATGAAAACACGTGGGCAAAAAAAAAAAAAATTAGTATACCTTTACTTATCAAGTAATCACTTAATCGGTTATACCACGTACGTCGTGATTGTTTAAACTCATATAAGGATCTTTGTAATTTAATTTAATACATTTCCTTTGTTTTGTACTAGATGCTTCAGGCACATTAAATCCTCCAGGGATTTTCATATAAATATCACTATCAAGTGATCCATACTGATTATCAGTAACAACGTCCATGAGACACATTTCTAGATTCTTAGAAACTTTCAGGCCGATTAAGTATCTAAAAGTAATTACATCCATAACTTGTGAATAAGTTTCCGCATAATCAATTCCCGATCTTTTGTGAGAACCTTGAGCTACAAGTCTAGCTTTATATCTTATAACTTCATTTTTCTCATTTATTTTTCGTACAAAAATACACATGTATCTCTCAAGTTTCACATCTTTAGGTGTGAAAACGATTGATCTGAAAACTTTTCTTTTATTAAGTGAATCTAATTAAGCTCGTATTGCTTCTTTTCATTGGGTCCAATCATGTATACTTTAACATTCAATAATTAATTCAGTTTCGGATCATCATCATCATCATCCACGATGTCATATGCAACATTATATGAAAAATTCCCATTAAAATTTTTCATTTCGTTTCAGTTCCATGATATTTTTGAATGTGCATAATTGATTGCAACTTCTGTATTGACGTCATCAATATCCTCTTCTAGAGGAATTTTGAGTTGTGTTTCTTCTGGAAACACTTTCTTTCACCTCATTAACAGCTGATTTTCTTTTTCGAGGATTTTTATCTTTAAAACTAACTGGTCTCCCACGTTTCAGATATGGCGAAGACTCTTGAGTGACTTTGTTGCCAACTTTTATAATTTCAATTTTAGCTGGAGCATTTACTACTAGTATTAATGATTTTGTCACTCTTTTTGTATATGTAAATGCATAAGTAATTTGCAAGTTCTTGCATGTGCATCAATCATTGAACTTCAGTCTCGCATTGTTTTGTGCGAGGATCAAGATACATCGATTAACGTTCATACCACGAAACTTTTCTTGATTTTTCATTTCTTCCCATAATATAGCTAACAATGTTTCATCAAAGTTGCAATTAACAAAACAGGCTGTAAAAATATCACTCGTTATGGGTTTGATATGGGCTAAAAAGTCATGTTTGTATCTCGATATTAAGGCCCAAAAATAATAAAGTTTCAAGCTTTATCTCCAAAATAATCGCTTTGTCTGTTAATATTGTAGATTTAGTAATTACAAATGCGGTGCAAAAAGAATCAAGTGAAACGGAGCTAAAACGAAGATTCTAGAGCGAAAACGGTGAAAGACATGTTACGACCCAGGAAACCAAGTTATGATCCCGGGAACAAGCAAGACGATCCAAGCAAAACAGAAAACCAGACACCACACCGGCCTGCCACACCGGCTTACCACGCCGGCTTGCCAGTGTGGCACTGGCTTGCTAGATCAACCCTGCACCGGGTATGGGAAACGGGGTAAGCAGCCGGCTTGCCTGGCACCGGTCACCCATGCCGGCCTGTGGCGTCGACTTGCCAAGCCGGCTTGCCAGCAGTTTCCCAGCTAAAAATTCAGTATTTAAAGGACCATTTGGCATCCTATTTTCACACACCTCTTCACTCTCTCTCTCTCTCTCTCTCTCTCTCTCACTACAATACACTTTCTATCACTAGAAGCTTTCAAGGCCTTCTCACCTCTGAGCGGGAAATTAAGTACCAGGAGGCGAACGTCAAAGATTGTACTAGGAGCGGCCTAAAGGATGTCAGCACTTATAATGGTCCAGATCTCGTCTGTAAACGGTGAATGCCTTCCTTAATTTACTCCGTAATAAAGTTACTTTGTTACTTTGAGTAGCTTTCATCTTGCATGCTTGACTATCTGTTACAAATGTTTATTATATGTTGAATATCTTATCTAAAACTTATACTATTGTTATGGTGAAACTTTATCGGGTTTAGAAGTCTAATTTACGGACCACCCTTTCCATTTACTCACGTGGCTATAATCTAGTGTTAGGACCTGATCAATCCTAGGATACAAGGTAAGTAGTTATATGTGCTTAACGTCACAATAGGGAAATAGTACCTACGTACGGTGAATCACTTATCCGTCAAAGAAGACTACCCATTTAGTTGTGATTAGAGTAGGCAACATAGAGTTCAGTGAACACTAGCTTACTCAAAAGCATGGTTCGCGTCAGAAGCAATGTTCTAGAGATATTGTAAGATGATCCGGAGTTGAGTAAGTGATCGCAAAGGAGAGACCTTTAAACCAATTAGCAGTACCTTAGGGTATCTAAGATTGCACATCTGTTAATGTTAAGGCATAGCTTAGTGTTAAGAGGAGAAGCGTTATTGTAGTTAAACCAACTAGGATTAAGAAAAGCTGAGACTTTACTTTAGGGATATACCACTTTATTCGTGTACCTAGGATTCCATCCTCAAGGTCGTTTAAACCCTTTAAGGTTAACGTTGGGAGTAGGGATATCCGTCTTAGCCAGAATCTTCAAAGCCTAAACTCTTAGTGACAAACTGATTAGGTTCTTAGCTCAATTGATTGAGGTTTAGTGTTCATTCTAGGAAGTTAAACTCTTTTAACAACTCTCCATCAGTATCATATTCTACATACCTATCCATTTATCGTTATAATTTCATACTACCTTAGTTAAGTTTATTCTATCACCACTTGTCATTAGGGTTGACTTTAAAGGCACTTTTATCCCAATTACTGAGCAAACATACAAAAATACGAACCTAAGTTATACTTACCACTTACTCGTTTAAAGGAAGACAAGTAGGTGAAATATAGTTAGAAAAATCCAGCTAAATATAAATAGCAAAACTATTGCTCCTTTCTAGTAACTAATTCTGATGTTTTGCGACCTAACGACACCGCATAAATAAAATCGTCCATTTTTGTCATATCAGGGTTCAATATATCTTATAATAGAGGGTGATTCATATCCAATGTATATTCCTAAACTTCTTTGAGGACCTATTATTGTCCGTTTTGGTGGTGCAATATGAACGTAAACCACACAACCAAATGTCCTAAGATGGGAAATGTTTGGTTCCAAGCCAAAAGCAAGTTGAAAGTCAGAATACGTATGACTTGCACTTGATCTAATGTGAATCAATGATGCAACATGTAAAATTTCATAACCCCTGATATCGGATAAAAAGTCACGTTTTAATACCCGATATTAAGCCTAAAACTAATAAAGATTCAAACTTTATCATCTAAATAAGCATTTATTTGCTTCATTTGGTAGAATATGTCATTACAAAGGCTATGTTTCAAGAATCACTAAAAACAGATGAAAAAACTAGGAAAAACGAGCAAAACCGCCAAAGACGAATAACTCGCGTTTAAATTAATTATTTTATAATTTTTGAAAAATATTATTTGGTTGATCCTATGTTGTAGGATTCTTAATTACGAACGCGTGGGCACAAGAATCGCTTAAAACGGACAAGAAACGAAGAAGTTAGAGCGAAAACGGTGAAACCCTGGAAACCTTCTAGAAGAACGGCTTGCCAGTAAAAAAAACGGCCTATCGAAGTATGGAAAATGGGTGACCTAATTGAAAACGGGTGACCAAGAAAACGGGTCAATTAAACGGCCCGCCAGGAAATTAAACGGCCTACCAGAACCGCCTGCCAGAAAAATGGGCCTATTAAACAGCCTGCCGCAATAAAAACCGGCTTTCCAGAGCAAAAAAAGGGTAACCCTAGCTGATAAAAAATGGGCTGCCGAATGGTAAAAAAAACGTGCTGCCGAATGTATGGAAACTGGTCGCCGAATTGCAAACTTGCTGCCGGTCAGCTTATTTACGAAAATGCCGTCAGCTTTGCTTATAAAAGGAGGGCTTCATTTCCCATTTCAACACACATCATTTCTTTCACTTCTCTCTTAATCATCTCTCTATAATCGCTCTCTAGTATTTTATAGGAGATTAGTTCTCTTTCTACCTTCTCTCTCTAGATTCTGGAGAGAGAAAAGTACAGGGATTAGGAATGTAGTCATCTCTCTACTGTCGCTCTCTAGTGTTCAGTAGGAGATTAGTATGTAGTTAGTTGTAGAAGCTATCAAGAATTGTAAGGCTTTGGATATTATGAAGAAATACAATTGTTACTCTGTCTGCATTATTATTTGGCATTATTATCCGGTACTATCTATCCTTTCTTTTGTTAATTCGTCATAATGTTCTTGTTTGATATTTGTGATTTATTAATATTAGAAATGCTTGTTGCCATGATGTGTGAGTAATTGCTTGATTGTTTGCCATGATTTAATAATGTTAGTTAGGGATGATTATCGTTTCGTACTCGCTTTGTTTATATAATATTAAACCTCGTTATTATCGTCCTTTCACCAATAAACGTGATTAAAACCTCTTATAAAGTCGAGAATTATAAGGTAATTAATTATTTGTGTTTATACATTGGTCAAGGTATGAACCCATCAGAAATACTATAAAGTACATGGGGAATTACCGTAGGACTAGATCAAGACATTGGTCAAGAGTATAAGACTCGAGGAAATACTGTTGCAACAGTAGAGTACATTGTTGATGTACTATAGGACCACTTGAGCATGTTCAAGGTTAGAAGCTATGGAACCACTCTAAGTGCAGTACATGGTGGATAACTAAGGGATTTATTGGGTAGATTTAAGTAAGGGATGGTTTAAATTATAAATTAGAATTTAACGAACTATAATACAAACTAAGCTTATAAATCTTTAAGGATGACTGAGAACTATCAGAGGTTCTAATTTGTCTACAAACCCTTAGTTTTATCAAACCATTGACAGAAAGGAATTCGAAACACAATCATAACCACTCACTTGGGTGATACACTAAGATGTTAAGAAATGTTGGATATTATATCTATATGGCTATGCTACTTTATTCGTGCCACCAAGGTATGCATTGCATTAAAGATGGGCCGTTATATCCTTGAACCGGATAAAGCATCGGGTGTTAAACATAATCCATCCAATCAGAATCCCGATAGCCTAGTTTCTCTTGACATGCTAATCGAGAAATCAATTAGTAGGGAATATAGTTTTTACACCAAGGTATATCTATCTAATGAGTGTCTCGCAATCATCCTGACATTACGTTAACTTAAATCATGGTGAAGCACGTCTTCTCTGTCCTTAGCTATTGCATGCTAGCTAGCTTATTTTAATTATATTGCTTTAATATTTTAAATACAATTACAAATCAAATCAACCCAACTATTTTCTTTACATAATTTGATATTCCAGATAAAGTGGTGTCTAGAATACACCGTTTGGACTTAGTTGTTGGATTTTTCGAACAGTCGCCAATTTATTGGGACTAAAAGGATCATGCCTCTCCACACAAGGTGTACCTGGTCACTTGTCTTAGATACTAAATTGTGTACAAACCCAATCTTAATTACTAAATTATATGAATAAGCTCCGTTTCAAACTCGACCGCTCAAGGAACGACCCTAGGTCATATTTGCCCTTGCTAACCCATAGGAAGGAATAATAGATTTAGGGTCATCATATATAGATTAAACAATCAGCTTCTTCTGTTGATATGCTGAATTGACATTTTGTGACCTAACGACACCGCATAAATAAACCGTTCGATTCGGGCATATCATAGGTAGTAGTAAATTTTTGGCGCCGCTACCGGGGAGCGGTAGTATGATTTAGAGCCTGTTTAGGTTACTTAGTTTTTAAGAGACCCTTTTGACTGAGACTAGCTTGGTCAGAAGTTATTAGTTTTCCGTAGTTAGATAATATTAGCTTAATCTAGGTTATTTAAAACATTTAAAATGGATTTCCTTATTAGTGAACCTTTAGAATGGTTTAACATACTTAGACATCTAAGAATTCTTCCAACACATCCTTTCTTCTATCCAATATCATACGTTGTACCAATTCAACAAGATCCACAATTATGTGTCGATAGTTCGACGATGGCCGCACGCATCACTCTCACTGACATCACCAAACCCTTGTCAGGGCTTACAAAATGACGATCCCAATTCTCAGCTAGATAGATTCCTCTCCCTATCCAACTCTTATAAGCAAATCAGGGTTGAGCAAGATGTAGTTCGTCTACATGCGTTCCCCTATTCCTTAACTCTTCATGCACAAACCTAGTTTGAGGGGTTAGAACCTAGTTCTATCACCTCATAGGAGGAAATGGCAACCAGTTTCTTATCCAAGTACTTTCCCCCATCAAAAAATTCAGACTTAGGAATGACATCGTAAACTTTCAACAAGTTTCCGAAGAATCACTCTTCAATGCATGGGGGAGATTCAAACATTTTCTTCGAAGATGCTGATAACTCCTAAATTAAACAGTATTTTGATAACATTTTAAAGAATTACCTTAGTATTTTGAAGTTATTTAAATCCTAAAACACTTCAAAACGGGTAAAAAGGGGAAAAAGGTAATTTTAATATTTTATTGATGTTATGTTTCAAATAGGATCAAAACAGGTAAAAACTGCATAAAAGGCTATGAAGCCGCCGGCATGGATATAAGGAAGCCACCGGCTTGGGCTGAATATTCCAGAATGTTCCAGAATTAATTGCAGAATTTGATGAACTTGTTGACCAAGTAAATGCAGTTAAAGTCGCCGGCTTCACACTGAAGCCGCCTGCCTACATTACACAATTTTATCAATTTTCCGACCAAGTTCAAGCTAAAAATGGAAACAAAATCAAAAAGAATGTCGGATCTCTGAAGCCACCGGCCTGCTACTAAAGCCGCCGACTTAACTTTGACGGTTACGCGTTTGTGTGCTTGCAGCCTAAGTTAAACTTGCAAAAGGAGTCACGACTCACGAAAGCCGCCGACTTCCAATTGGAAGTTGGCGACTTGGTAACCGTTTCTAAAAAGTATAAATAGAGGCCTTCTGTATCAGTTTTGTATAAATCAGTTTCGTTTTTCTTTTAGAATTTTCTCAAAATCACGAAAACTCTTAGTTTAGGCTCTATTTTCGATTATAATCAAGATTATCAAAGTTATTAATACAAGTTTCTTTCATCTACCTTTTTAAGATATGATTCTATCCTTATATTACTGTTTTTCTGTTTTATTTACTTTAATTGCTTCTGTTCATCTACCATTATGAACTAAACATTCGTAGTGGTTACTTGGATGAAAACTAAAACTTTGTCTGGGAATCAGATGAAACCGCCGGCTTCACCAAACCAAGTCGCCGGCTTGATTGGGACAAAGACGCCGGCTTTGTGCTTCATTCCGTACAGTTTCTGGTTCTTTACCAGATCTGTATGGTCGAGTTTCTGTAATGATGTTTGAACTATTTTGAATCTGTTACGCTTTAATATACTTGATTTCCATGCTTAATGATTAGATAACGTGATTTTAGGATTAATTAGTACTTAATCTGATGATCTATTATTCGATTCATGCTACTTGTTTAGATCTATTCCATCAAACTTGTTAAATTGAATTGCATCCAACTAGGTTAAACAACATAATAATGATAAACTTGTTTAATTTGAAATACGCTTATATAATAAAGTTTGATATTGTTAGGCTTAATCGAAGATCCTTTGTTTGGATATGTTTAATTAATGATTGCATGAAAATTTAGTAGTAATTGATTTTCAGCTAGTATCTTGAGTTGATCTACTTGTGTTTAATAGCTTATATAATTTGTCAGTCTATTTGCATGTTGATCCACATCATAAGGTTAATAGCTTAATATAAGTCATGAAACTTGTCTAATATGATTCCCGTACAAGTTATTTGTCCATGTAACTGCTTTTGTTTATAATTGTTTATTTTAATCTTCATTTCTTGCTTAATATTTTATTATTTGATTCATTAAGAACGTACCTTCAATTGTCTCTTTACTAGGAGATAATATTCAGAACCTAAACAACAACCAAAAACATAAATATATATTTCTAATTCTTTAATAAGAATTAGACTAAAAAATAAAAACAGCTTATAACGCATCTATGCTCTCCTGAGACGATAACCTAAAATACTACATCTGATCGGGTTTTGTTGTTCGTTAGGGTGTTAAAGTGTATTAATAAAGATTTTATAAATTTAAAAGTTGAAAGATAAATTAAGCACTACTGCACACACTTTTGACACATCAACTTTTTGGCGCCGCTGCCGGGGAGCGCGACAAATACGAAAATTGGATATATTTTGGTTATTGATATTTCTTGAAAACAAGTGATGATGGTCTTCCTTTAGGGGAGGGTTGCTGGAGTCCGATTTAAAGGCTCCTGCTCGAACCTAGACGCTGACGATCATTTAAGTATTGAAAGATTCAATAGGCCGTTTATGTTTGAATATTCATTGTTATGCGATAAAAGTTGTTATTTAACATTTATATTTATAATTATATCATTAATATTTATTATTATTATATTTATCAATTTATATTTTATTAATATATTAACTTATTCCCGAAATATCTTCATAAACATAAACTCCATAATAAGAGAAGGAATAATATTAAAATTAAACTTATATCGTTTACATCCCTTTAAGTCTAAAACATTTCCTCCTAAAGTATTTCTTTTTATGATTTTAGATCACATGAATACCTGATCCAAGAATCCCGTCTTAGAAGACATGTTACCAAATCCCGATATACTATTTAAACATTCTAAAGAGCCGAATACTATTAGGAAATTAAACTTCGATGGGGGAACTACTTCTCATATTTCATTGTCTAGTACACCGTCTAGTCCTAATTCTAATTATTTGCGATCTCTTTTTGATTCAGCCATTGAAATGGATACCGAAAATTCAATGGAAGCACTAATGAAAGCGGGTCGAGAAGGATTAGGTCATGCTATTACTCAACCAATTATAAAAGAAAATTTTAACATTAAGGGTCCTATCTTTCACTTGCTTAAGGATAATCAATTTAGGGATACTGAAAAAGAAGATGCTGATGCTCACATTAGAAACTTCAAGGATATTTGCAATCTGTTTAATATCACTAATGTTGAAAGTAATGTAATTTACCTTTGCTTGTTACTGTAAAGATGAAGCTAAGGAGTGGAAAAATTCGTTGCCCGAAGGAGATATCACTAGTTGGGATACTATGGTTGAAAATTTTTTAACTCGTTTCTTTCCCGCATCCTAAATTGTCACCCTTCAAACTGAAATTGCTAATTTTTGTCAGAAAAATAATGAAACACTTTACTCTATTTGGGTTAGATTTGGTCAGTTGCTTAGGGGTTGTCCACAACATGGTTTAGATACATTCAAAAAGGTAACTACTTTCTACAAAGGTTGTGATATTGCTACGAAAAGAGAGATTGATACATCTGCTGGAGGTAATATCATGAGTAAAACTGCTGTCGAAGCTGAATCCTTGATTAATAAGTTAGCTGCTCATTTCCATGAATGGCATCAAGACTTAGATATTTCCCGTTCTGTCAAATCTGTTAGTTATGATTCTGAAGACATGATTAAAGCTATGAATGCGTAGTTGGGTAATTTAGGAAGGCAAATTGAAAAGCTTACTAAAGAAATGCATATCATTAAGGTAGGTTGTGAAAAATGCCAAGGACCTCATGCTACGAAAGATTGTGTTGCTAGTCTTACTATGGAGCAAGTTGAAAACGTCTCTTACGTGAATCAATATCAAGGAAATTCGAACTACCGTAATAATTATAATACACCTTATCCTACTAATAATAAAAATCCACCTGGTTTCTTTCCTTTTAGAGTGCCTTTCATTCCAAATTCGTCTCCTAATGCTCAAGCCGAAAAGAAGTCCAATCTTGAAGAAAGTATCCTAACTTTTATCAAGAATCAAATGAAGCTAATGATAACATAAAAGCTCAACTTTCTCAAGTGCAAAATAATCATCAAGCATCCATTCAAAACTTAGAACGTAATGTTACTAAGTTACTAAAACTTGTTGACGAAAAAGTTCCAGCTGAATCTGAAAATTCTAAGGAAGTTCGTTTTGAAAAAGTTAATATGGTTAGAGAAGTGAAAAGGGTTGAAACTTATGAACCTGGTTTAAGATTCCTATGGGAGTATGAAATGGAAGAAGAAGATTATGATGAATAAATTAAGAAACTAATTGCTGATGAAGAAGATAAGTCAAAAGATGCTAAAGCTCAAGGTCTTGATCGTGATGATGTTATTTTCTGGCATGAATTGTTTGATGAAGAAGTTAATGAGAAGGCTAGTGAAAATGATGAAGTTACTAGTGAAAAATTTAAGTGTGATAACAAAGAAGATTGGTTAGCTGAAACAACGAAGCAACTACAAGAAAGAAGAAAGGAAGGCTTCCGCCCTCTTTATTCATTCACTGTTAAGCCATTAGAACCATATGAAATACCCGAGTTTCCTGTTATGCGTGCTCATTCGGGAGAATTCTAAATTCCTTGCTTAATTCGTGGCCCCATTCCTATCATTGCGTTAGCCGATTCTAGTTCTACCATTAACGTTATGCCATTTTCTGTCTACAATCGCTTAGTATTGCCATCTTTGGAACCTATTCTAGGGATTTTTTGCTTTGTAGATAGCCATTTACAAAAGCAGTTGGGGATTGTTAAAGAAGTTGAAATCATTGTTGGTTATGCTTTTTATAAAATTGATTTTGTGGTTATGGACATGGAAGAAGATCCTATAACTCCTTTAATTTTAGGATCACCGTTTCTAGCTACCGCTCATGCTACGATTAACTATGAAAATAATACTTTGATCATTCGTTATGGTGCTCCTATTGAATCAATTTCACTAGTTCCTAGAATTAGAGTTCCGCGAACAAATGTGAAGATGGTTAAAGTTGATAAAGAAGATGATGATGATTTCACTGTTGATAAAATATTAACAGAATTCTTGAAAGAACATTATAAGATTAGTGGGGAAGTGAGGAGGAAAATTCATGATTTAAATGTTCAATTTGAAATGTCATTCCGCACAAGTCTTAACACCACATTGAATTTCTTAGAACAAAGTAAAATGTTAAATGAGATTGAGAAGAACAAGTGTGGGGAGAATAATCCTAAGGAGTGATCCCGATGGAAGAATGAGTCGCGCAACCGACTGTATAATCAAAACTACCTATCCATATATATCTATTAGGATTATATTTTTCTAAGTATTTCATTTGTTTATTTGTAAGACCAATAGCTCCTAAGTGTTAAAGTGATAAAGTGATGAAGGTTATTAATAAAATATTATGTTTATGTTATATTTTGCATTGTTTAAATTCTGTCTAGTTGTTTACATTAAATTCCAAAGAAATCCGCAAAGTATTCGCAATCATTCAATGAACATACAATCAAGTAATATCACTCTTTCCCTTATTTTCATTTATGTCTTTCATTTATTACTATTTTTAGAACTATAAATGCACTGAGGACATTGCATAATCTAAGTGTGAGGAGGGAAGTGATTAATCATTTAAAAGCTTAAAGAAATATAATTTTTCCCAAAAATTTGTACTAGTTGCAAAATTGGGTACAAATTAAATTTTTTTTAGGAAGTATAAATTCTTAGTCAAACTTATTACTAACTTAATCTTAAATAAGAACAGAACTACTCTCAATTTGGAGATCGAATTACTTGTTTAAGATAGGAAGTAAACGTCAAAAATTGTGAAACGATTGCAAACTTATAGTCACTACCATATGGCATAATAAGCATTGACCACCGAGGCAGAAAAAGAGTCCCAATAAGGCCAACTTAGAAAAATTGCCAAATGTGAAGCTAATGCTAAGCATGAAAGCAAAAGAAATAAAAAGTAAAAGAGCCCAATGAAGGCCAATGAGAGTGATGAGAGTAAGAGAAAAAAGTTCCAATGAGAACCACACACTTATAAAAATTCTAGTTAGAAAACAAAAGAGTCAAATGATGACCAAATTGTATAAATCTGATTTAATAAACATTAGGAACTCTTGTATTCCTTGGTCTGGTTCAGACTAATTCTTCTAATAATAATAAAAAACTAACTTTTAATTAGACATATTTTTTCAACTCTATACCCATTTAAAAAGATATGAGTTAATAATTTACTTGAGGACAAGTAAAAGTTTAAGTGTGGGGAATTTGATAACTCCTAAATTAAACAGTATTTTGATAACATTTTAAGGAGTTATCTTAATATTTTAAAGTCATTTTAATACTAAAACACGCTAAATGGGTAAAAAGGGAAAAAAGTAATTCTAACGATTTTATTGAAGTTATGTTTTAAACAAGATCAAAAATAGGTAAAAACTGCAGAAAACGCTAAGAAGCCTCTGACATGGATAAAAGGAAGCCGCCGGCTTGGGCTGAATATTTCAGAATGTTCCAGAATTGATCGCAGAATTTGATGAACTTGTTGACCAAGCAAATACAGTTAAAGCCGCCGGCTTCACACTGAAGCCGTCGGCCTACGTTACACGATTTTATCAACTTGCCGTCCAAATTCAAGCTAAAAATGGAAACAAAATCAAAAGATTGCCGGATCTCTGAAGCCGCCAGCCTGCTACCAAAGCCGCTGGCTTTATTTTTTTCGGTTACGAGTTTGTGTCCTTGCGGCCTAAGTTAAACTTGCAAAAGGAGTCACCGACTCACGAAAGCCGCCGGCTTCCCAATGAAGCCGCCGACTTGGCCACCGTTTCTAAAAAGTATAAATTGAGGCCTTCTGTATCAGTTTTGTATAGATCAGTTTCATTTTTCTTTTAGGTTTTTCTCAAAATCATGAAAACTCTTAGTTTAGGCTCTATTTTCAATGTTAATCAAGATTATCAAAGTTATTAATTCAAGTTTCTTTCATCTACCTTTTTAAGGTATGATTCTATCCTTATATTACTGTTTATTCTGTTTTATTTACTTTAATTGCTTCTGTTTGTTTACCATTATGAACTAAACGTTCGTAGTGGTTACTTGGACGAAAACTAAAACTTTGTCTGGGAATCAGATGAAGCCGCTGGCTTCACCAATCCAAGCCGCCGGCTTGATTGGGACAAAGCCGCCGGCTTGATTGGGACAAAGCCGCCAGCTTTGTGCTTCATTCTGTATAGTTTCTAGTTCTTTTCCAGATCTGTATGGTTTAGTTTCTGTATTGATGTTTGAACTGTTTTGAATCTGTTATGCTTTAATATACTTGATTATCATGCTTAATGATTAGATAACGTGATTTTAGGATTAATTAGTACTTAATCCGATGATTTATTATTCGATTCATGCTACTTGTTTAGATCTAGTCCATCAAACTTGTTAAATTGAATTGCATGCAACTAGGTTAAACAACGTAATAGTGATAAACTTGTTTAATTTAAAATACGCTTATATAATAGAGTGTGATATTGTTAGGCTTAATCGAAGATCCTTTGTTTGGATATGTTTAATTAATGATTGCATGAAAATTTAGTAGTAATTGACTTTTAGCTAGTAACTTGAGTTGATCTACTTGTGTTTAATAGCTTATATAATTTATCAGTCTATTTGCATGTTGATCCGCATCATAAGGTTAATATGTATCATGTAATTGAATTAAACATGAAGAATTGAGATGTTAGTTATGCACATCACATATCTAGCATACGCTTTAAGACCTGCTTATTGAATAATATGCAATGCATGTCTTAACCTGACTAGGGATAATAATTGGTCTATGATTATTAATTTACCATGTGTTAATATAAGTCATGAAACTTGCCTAATATGATTCCCGTACAAGTTATTTGTCCATGTAACTGCTTTTGTTTATAATTGTTTATTTTAATCTTTATTTCTTGCTTAATATTTTATTATTTAATTCATTAAGAACGTACCTTCAATTGTCTCTTTCCTAAGAGATAATATTCAAAACCTAAACAACAACCAAAAACATAAATATATATTTCTAATTCTTTAATAAGAATTAGACTAAAGAAAAAAACAATTTATAACGCATCTACGCTCTCTTGGGACGATAACCTAAATTACTACATCTAATCGGGTTTTGTTGCTCGTTAGGGTGTTAATGTGTATTAATAAAGGTTTTATAAATTTAAAAGTTGAAAGATAAATTAAGCAATACTGCACACACTTTTGAAAGATCAGATGCCCGAACCACTGTCTTGAGAGCTCTGTTCATATTTTAACCTTCTGCAAAGGACTGAACCAGAACAACCAGTCTACTCTTGATGTTGTTTCACAAGGTAACTTCATGAAATTCACCGCAGAAGAGACGAGGAGATTAATCGAGGAGATGACTAAGCACCATCACGATTGGAACACGGATGAACACCTTTCATCAGCAACACCGCTTTCTGCCTCCGATCCTATCAAAACCATAAAATATCTCTCAGAACAAATAGAAACCCTCACCAAAGAAGTCGGAGAGCTAAAGAAACTCCTACAATTATGCCAGAATTGTACTAACCCACATCTAGCCAAGGTTTATGAAGTTGAATGTGAGGACTCTGTTGTATATTCTAATAATATCCCAGCTCATTTGCAAAACCAACCTACTAAACCCATTACCCCACCAGAGATAAGTCCAGACGATGTCCTACTACGAATCATCAACATGATTACAACAAGACAAGATACGGATGACTTAGTCATGACTAATCATTTGAGGAGTCTTGAAAATCAAATAAGCCAGCTGAATCAACGTCTCGATTCTCTATGTAGTGTTTTAATAATGACTTAAAGGTGGGACATAGCAAACCTTCAGTTTCTTCTCGGGGTGAATAAACAAACTAATTCGACATTAGTCATTGAGTCATCACCTAAATCCAATGGGAAAGCACCCATTCCATTTTCGGGCCGTCTCAAGCAAAGACACAACAAGATAAAATCTTTCAAGCTTGACGATAAATTTTTAGACAATGTGTCTAAAAATCCTCATAGTAAGAAGTATTTTAGAAAACTCCTATCAACCAAGGATAAGGTACCCGAAGTACCCAATGTCCCACTGAACGTGGATTGTTCAGCCATTCTATTAAGTACTCTTCCTAAAAAACTAGGGGATACCGGACGATTTACCCTTCTTTATTCTATCTACCAATCTGGTACTATCTATTCTCTCCCTGACCTTGGTGCCAGCATCAATCTCATGCCCTACTCACTGTTCCAGAGACTCGAAATTGAAAACCTTAAACCTACCAAAATGAGCATCCAGCTAGCTGACCAATCCATTAGATATCCTAGGGTATAATTGAGAACGTCATGGTTAAGGTCGACAAATTCCTTTTTTCGACCGACTTTGTGGTTATGGACTATAAAGAAGACATGAAAACTCCTATCATCTTAGGAAGGCCTTTCATGAATACAGCCAAAGCGATTGTTGAAGTTTATTCACGGACAATCACCTTGAGAGCCCATGGAGAAGCGGTCACTTTCACGATCAACGAGTCTGTATGTACTTCTGATGGGAACGGTGAAATAAATACCATCCCCACTAGGAAATTCACCTTCTATTCTGAGAATGTAGAGAAGATAGAAGTAGAAGAAAAGAAGAATAACCACTCCACTCCAACCCAATCTTCACTCCCACCTTATTTTGATCTTTTAATGACTGGAGACGATTTCGTTCTAGAAGAACTCTCTGAACCAATTATACTTGAATCTCCTGACCAGAGTGATGAGGAGGTGGATGAAGAAATAGAAATGGAAAGCCCGGATGAGAAGAAAGAGATGGAGGATTCTAGCACCGAAGTAGTTGTTAATGTTGCTACCATATTGGAGACATCAATGGACATCGTCCCATCTCCATCCTTAAAGTACAACATTACGACCAACCCGATGTCACAAAGAAGAAAGATGGGTTTTGCGTCAGGGCTACCCTGTAAACCATCATTCAAATACATACCGACATACACATCATGGAGTGATGAGGACCCCTTTGATTAACCCGCACAAATCAAGGAGGTAAAAGAAATTGATAGCTTTGTTATACCTCAAGTTAAACAAAGCATTCACTTCAAACCACCTTCTCCTCTCATTGGGCATACCTTATTCTATGTCCTCTTCAATCCCATCGGTATGTTCCAATATTACCTCTTGTGTCTACTGATAGATGCAAGGGAGCCGCCTAGATTTCCTGAGATATAAGGCTAGAGTCAGGCTCGTTACTCGAACAAAAATAACCACTTCTCGGGAGACAACCCGTGTGTTTATTTTTTCTATAGCTTTAGTTGTAGTTAGATTAGGATAACTAGGTTAATTGAATAAGTGAAAAGTCAAACTTAAAATAAAAGTTTCAACGTTTCTTAGGACGAATTCACTTATCCTACTTGTCTTGGGCTTAAATGAATTAATTACTACATTAGTCTTAAAATTAAAGGCAGCCAACACTTTAAGTGTAGGATTAAGCTTTTTAGTCATACACTGATTTGTTAAATTCCTAATTTTGAAACCCTCAATTTTCATATAACTTTTTCATCAAAATGCAAATCAGTGAGTCTATGGCCTAAAGATTAATCACCTATCTAGGTTTGATCTTTTCCATTGTTACAAGTAATAGACAGTTATTGATGCCTGTGGTGGAGACTCTTTGAATAATGATGAAACGACAAGGAAACCCGTTGATTATTTCATTGCAAATTATTGGTGGATGTTGTATGAAGGATGAGAACGCCCTAATGAGCTCGATTACAATTCAAGAAGACTGTTTCGAATCTAGGAGAAGATGGTTCCGACTCAGTCTACCTTCAGATCCTCAGCTCACACCCGACCCCTAGGGGAGTTTTTTGTTTCTTTCTCTTCGTATTCTTATATTGCTTCGTTATATACTTAAACTATACCCTATCCTAAGCTTATCACTAAGTGTGGGATGCCAACCCAATATTGAGCTTAGAAGCATTTTCCGACATGTTCAAACTCAAAGTGTGGGATTTTACATCCCTATAATCTAAATATGAACATTAGGGACAATGTTCTTCTAAGTGTGGGATAACGGTATAGTACACCGTATTTAGCTATGGGATGCTCGGAAAATGTTCTTAATTTAAAAAATTCACTAAGCTTTTCGAGTCTACCTATTTAGATTCTTTGTCCTTATTGCAAATTTTTCAAAACTTTTAACCAAAAGAAAGCCTTTACAAATAAGTACTTTTGAAAAATTAAAACGTCTGCAAATAAAAGTAAGGATTAACTAAAATAAAAATCTTGTTAGGGCGAACTGATTCTCTAAAAGAGCATTGCATGACTTGGCGTATTCGACCTAAATTGATTATGGTAAGGCACCTAAATAAGACCATGAAAAGCATTCAACTTTAATGCTTCACTATTTTCTGTTGAGTGTGCCGATGTTTGTGCTTGGAATCAGAACTTGCTCTTGATCTGCATTTCCGAGCGGCAAAATATGATATAGGTATACACCGGAAGAGCTAGCCATTTGTCAAGAAACCATACACCTCCCTTCACTCACTTCCTTTATCATCTATTCATCCTCATAAATCAACCACCACCACCTACTTTACCCAGAAAATGAAATCACCTCGTACGAAATTCCAAAGATGGCCACCGAAAAGATTATGGAAAAAATATTGAAGAACTACCAGCGGAAGCTCCACGAGATGGTATTAAAAAAAACAAACTATTAACTATATAGTTATGATACATCTCGATTCAAAATTCTGAAGAAAGGAGCAGAATTTATAAAATCTAAAATACAGACCGCTAGGATTCCAAGAACCTAATTCAAAGGAGAAACTCCTAAAAAGAAGTTCAAAATAACTCTAGTGCTTCACAAAATTAGTCGCACTCCTATCTATTCCTTTTTTAGTATTCAATAAAGTATTTAAAAAGACTATTTTACCCTTTTTACTTTCTCACCACCAAAGGTCAACTCCATCTTTAAACACCTTCAATAACCCTTTTCACTATTGACTAATGAGCTAGAAGATATGGGTATTACTGCCATCATACTAGCAAGCGAAGGATTTGAGTTTCCATCAAGCCTATGACGAAGGGTACAAACATGACTGGCTATGTGCGATCATAATTCTAGATCTATAAGAAACCCCATATACTTGTGTGAATGAGTGACCCATGAGAGATAGCCAAAAGTCATGTAACCTCCCCTCATGCTTGTAGAGATAGCTTCAAACCCTAACAGAGAATTATCATATGTTACCTTCTTATAATATAAAGTAAACCGCTTAGTCAAATAAAAAGGAAACTTTGAAAGATTTCTTGAAGTTAAAAATGGGAATTTTGCTTGAGGACAACCAAAGTCTAAGGGTGGGATATTTGATGTCGGCTAAAAATTCATGTTTTTACCCCCCGATATTAAGCCTAAAACTAATAAAGATTCAATCTTTATCATCTAAATAAGTATTTATTTGCTTCATTTGGTAGAATATGTCATTATGAAGGCTATGTTTCAAGAATCACTAAAACGGATGAAAAAATGAGGAAAAACGAGCAAAACCGACAAAGACAAATAACTCGCGTTTAAATTAATTATTTTATAATTTTTGGAAAATATTATTTGGTTGATCCTATGTTGTAGGATTCTTAATTACGAATGCATGGGCGTAAGAATCGCTTAAAACATACCAGAAACGAAGAAGTTAGAGCTAAAATGGTGAAACCCTGGAAACTTTCTAGAAGAACAGCTTGCCAGTACAAAAAATGGCCTGTCGAAGTATGGAAAATGGGTGCCTGATTGAAAACTGGTGACCAAGAAAACGGGTCAATTAAACGGCCCTTCAGGAAATTAAACAGCCTGCCAGAACGGCCTGCCAGAAAAACGGGCCTATTAAACGGCCTGCTGCAATAAAAAACGGCCTGCCAGAGAAAAAAAACGGGTGACCATAGCTTATTAAAAACGGGTTGCTGAATGGCAAAAAAAGGGGCTGCCGAATGTATGTAAACTGGTCGCCGAATTCCAAACTTTCTGCCGGTCAGCTTATTTACAAAAATGCCATCAGCTTTGCTTATAAAAGGAGGGCTTCATTTCTCATTTCAACACACACTATTTCTTTCACTTCTCTCTCAATCATCTCTCTATAATCGCTCTCTAGTATTTTATAGGATATTAGTTCTCTCTCTACTTTCTCTCTCTAAATTTTTGAGAGAGAAAAGTACAGGGAATAGGAATGTAGTCATCTCTCTACTGTCACTCTCTAGTATTCAGTAGGAGATTAGTATGTAGTTAGTTGTAGAAGCTATCAAGCATTGTAACGCTTTGGATATTATGAAGAAATACAAATGTTACTCTGTCCGCATTATTATTCGGCATTATTATCCGGTACTATCTCTCCTTTCTTTTGTTAATTCGTCATAATGTTCTTGTTTGATATTTGTGATTTATTAATATTAGAAATGCTTGTTGCCATGATGTGTGAGTAATTGCTTGATTGTTTGCCATGATTTAATAATGTTAGTAAGGGATGATTATCGTTTTGTACTCGATTTATGTCTATGATATTAAACCTCATTATTATAGTCCTTCCACCAATAAAGGTGATTAAAACCTTTTATAAAGTCAAAAATTATAAGATAATTAGTTATCTGTGTTTATACATTGGTCAATGTATGAACCCATCGGAAATACTATAAAGTACATGGGGAATTACCGTAGGACCAGATCAAGACATTGGTCAAGAGTATAAGACTCGAGGAAATACTGTTGCAATAGTAGAGTACAGTATTGATGTACTATAGGACCACTTGAGCATCAAGGTTAGAAGCTATGGAACCACTCTAAGTGTAGTACATGGTGGATAACTAAGGGATTTATTGGGTAGATTTAAGTAAGGGCTGGTTTAAATCATAAATGAGAATTTAATGCACTACAATACAAACTAAGCTTATAAATCTTTAAGGATGACTGAGAACTATCAGAGGTTCTAATTTGTCTACAAACCCTTAGATTTTACCAAACCATTGATAGAAAGGAATTCAAAACACAATTATAACCACTCATTTGGATGATATACTAAGGTGTTAAGAAAGGTTGGATAATATATCTATATGGCTATGCTACTTTATTCGTGCACCCAAGGTATGCATTGCATTCAAGATGGGCCGTTTATATCGTCAAACAGGATAAAGTGTTAGGTGTTGAGCATAGTCCATATGATCAGAATCACGATAGCCTAGTTCCTTGTGACATGCTAATCTAGAAATCAATTAGTAGGGAATCTAGTGTTTACACCAAGGTATATCTATCTAATGAGTGTCTCGCAATCATCCCGACACTATGTTATCTTAAATCATGGTGAACCACGTTTTCTTCGTCCTTAGCTGTTGCATGCTAGCTAGTTTATTTTAATTATATTGCTTTAATATTTTAAATACAATTATAAATCAAATCAACCCAACTATTTCCTTTACATAATTTGATATTTCAGATAAAGTGGTGTCTAGAATTAACCGGTTGGACTTGGTTTTTGGATATTCCGAACAGTTGCCAATTTATTGGGACCAAAAGGATCATGCCTCTCCACACAAGGTTTTCCTGGCCAATAGTCTTGGATACTAAATTGTGTACAAAGCCAATCTTATTTACTAAATTATCTGAATAAGGTCCATTTCAAATTCAACAGCTCAAGGAATGACCCTAGGTCATATTTGCCCTTGCTAACCCATAGAAAGGAGTAATAAATTTAGGCCCAGCATATATAAATTAAACAATCAGCTTCTTCTGTTGATATCCTGAATTGACATTTTGCGACCTAACGACACCGCATAAATAAACCGTACGATTCGGGCATATCAACCCCATATATATACTAGGAGTTTTGTTCTCATCATCATAGTCTAGCTATTAGCTGCAAGTGCTTAATTAATGATTCAGCTAAACAAATTTGTATATGGACACGAGTAACATGATGTTCAACAACACTCCCTATAGACATGCAATAATCATTAAATGCTTGAGATATAAACTCACCAGCATTATCAAGTCTCACCCTTTTAATGGCGTAATCAGGATGATGTGCTCTTAATTTAATAATTTGGGCAGTAAACTTTGTAAATACCGCATTTTGACTTGATAACATACAAACATGAGACCATCTGCTAGATGTGTAACTGCCGAGCCTAGGGGATTCTTGGGTGCAACAGTCCAGCCACCCCGTATAGTAGTGTAACACCCCAATTTTTCAAGGTAATATTATATTTGAGGTTTTATATGAAGTAGTAAAAGAAGAGGGACCAAAGTTGCCAATATTAATTGTTGCTATATTATATTAAGGATAAAGAGTGCTAGCTGATACTAGAACTCTTTAGAATAGTTGAGAAGAAGAAAAGGAAGAACGGTTGGGAAGAAAATAGAGAAATTAGGGTTTTCCAAATTTGGTGATTTTAATTCATGAAAGCAAGAATTGGAGCCATCAAGGGTGTTAGTAACTCAAAGGAAGTAGGAATTTCATCATCATCTTTTCTATATACTCGAGTTTGAGGTTTTCTCAAGAATCTAAAGTTCAAGGTATGCATTTGGTTGAAATTAGATAAAATCTATGAATGATACATGCTTTGATAGTGTTTTGAGAGTTGTTTGTGTTATGTTTATGCTCACAAATGAATTTTAAAAGTTAGAACTTCCATGATGCTATAGAACTTGAAGTGGGTTTTGATGCAAGTTATGTTTATGAATTGTTTACACTTGAAAAGGTATTAAATGATGTATTGAGGTAAGAATTTGTTGAAAGAACAAGTTTGATGAGAAAAGATGAGTGTTTTATTTTGTTATTGGTTAAAACCAAGTTTATGCACATAAGGTGTTTGTGAAAATGTTACAATGAGAGTAAGAATATGGTTTTTAAGTTAACTTGTATGGAGAAGACTCATGAGCTAGTCATGAGATAATTTGATGTGTTAATGTTGTTAAAATCTTGATGCATAAAGGAAAGGGGTAAATGGTTTAAGGTTGTCTTGTTTGATCAAGTAAGTAAGAAAATTTGAGACTAACGGGATTAGAATAATGTTAGGTGCTTGTCAAGGAAAAAGGAGCTACAAGGGATCAAGAAAGTGCTTTAGAGCAAGGTGAGATTATAGGGGGTAACTTGGGCGGGTCAAGAGTGGCTTAGTGTTCACGAATTGCATCCGTGCAAGAGGGTGACGACTAAGTGCACTAGATGATTAGCTTAGATTGGATTATTAGGCTTTTCCTAATAATTGCATCTATGGTTGATGATTAGCTTAGGCATAATCATTGTGTTCTGATGTGTGCAGAGGTATATACGAAATAGTTATATTTTTACTACGAAATATTATTAAATACGATACAATTTTACACAAGTTATTTATTTATTTATAGAGTGGATATACCTAAACCTTGCTACAACACTTATAGGCAGTGTACCTAATCGTACAGTAGTGTAGTTTTTAGTAAGTCCGGTTCATCCACAGGGAACTAGCCAAGTTTAACGCTATATTATTTATAAAAAGGGGGTTTTTTACCGTTTAATGACCGGTTTGTCGATTTTATAAACTTAAGTCGCAATTAAAACCTAAAGTAAAATATTAAAAATAAATATAACTTAATTTAAAGCGTAAAGTAAATGACGATAAATAAAATTGCGATAAATAAAAGTGCGATAAATAAAATGACAGTAAATAAAATTGCGATAATTAAAAAGTACAATAATAAAAATGACAGTAAATAAAAGTGCGATGAAATATGAAATAAAGGAATTATGCTTATTTAAACTTCCTTAATCATGATGTTCGACGTGTTGATTTTAGTTTATTACCATGGGTTAATTGTCCTTTGTCCTGGATTATTCGATATGTCCATAAGGTTTTGTCCATAATAGTCCATCAGTCATAAATATAAAGTGCGAGAGTCTTCGTTAAATTATCCTTATACCCGAAGTCAAATATTCCAACTAATTGGGGACTTAAACTGCAATAAGGTTTTAATACATTGTTAATGATTATACCAGGTTATCGACTGTGTGCAATCCAAGGTTTTAATACTTTATTATCAATTACACCAAGTACCCTTGAATGTAATCCAACCCTGTTTTAATGAGTCCATTAACTATTAATCCATCCCCGTGTCCGGTAAAATGAACGATAATTCGTACTTATATATATCCCGCCCACCGTACCCGATTAAGCGTATGTGGTTATATATAGATACATCAAATTGTAACCTTTATATTAAATTAACGAGGTATCGTTTAGTTAATATAAAGCCCATTAATAGCCCATAGTCCAATTTCCACAAGTGTCGTTCTTTTGTCCAAACCCCAATTATGGTACAAAGCCCAATAACCCAGTCTTTAATATTTAGCCCAACATCACGATTACTTCGGCTTAAATAAGCATAATAATAACTTAGCTACGAGACATTAATTTAAAAAGGTTGAACATAACTTACAATGATTAATAATAGCGTAGCGTTACACGGACAGAATTTTGACTTACACACTTACAACATTCGCTAACATACCCTTATTATTATTAATCTTAAATTAAAATTAAAATTAAAATTTTATATATATATATATATATATATATATATATATATATATATATATATATATATTTATATATATATCTGTGAGAGAGAGATTGAATAATTATGTACAAAATTCGTCCAAAAAATGCTGAATTTATAGAACCTGGCCTCACTGTTACTGCCATGCGATCGCATGGGTTTATAACTGCCAGGCCATGCGATCGCATGGCCCCTGGGACAGCTCACATTTGCTTGTTTTCTTGTTGCCGACGGTTTTAATATATAATATAATATATATATAATTTTAAGAATTAATTATATATTATATTATATTCATGTGCATAGTTGACTTGTAATTTTTAGTCCGTTGCGTCGAGCGTTGAGAGTTGACTCTGGTCCCGGTTCCGTATTTTCGAGCGTCCTTTCGTACTATTTAATATCATGTACTTTGCATTTCGCGGCTCGTACTCTTGTAATTTCTAGACGTTTCTCATCAACAATTGGAACCACTTTGATTGTACTTTGTACTTTTTAGCTTTTTGGTCATTTGGGTCTTCAAATCGTCGAATCTGTCTTTTGTCTTCACCTTTTATTATTTAAACAAATATCACTTGTAAATAGAACAATTGCAACTAAAAGCTTGTCTTTTTTGAGGGATAATGCTATGAAATATATGTTCGTTTTTAGCATTATCAAATATTCCCACACTTGAGCGTTGCTTGTCCTCAAGCAATATAGTCTTGAAATAAAAATACTAGAATCACTTCTTTATTCTTCACACTTTGTACATCAGTGATTTTAATACGGCGGTATGAACAATGATGGTAACGTTGTGGTTTACAATCCCACATGACTATGAAAATTTAGATCTTTAAGGAAATTGGATTTTTATGAAAATATTTGATCTTTTAAAAATTAAATCTAGCTTTTACCCTAGATAAGTTTTCCGGAATAGCCAGTTACCGGTGTTTGCAAATTGTTTTTGTGGGTTTCAGATTTGAAAATTTTAGCTCAAAATTTGCGGTTTTGTGTCACCCACTTGCTAACCTTGTATTGGGAAAGCAACACGTCCAGTATACTTGCTCCGTATATTACCTTTCGGTAAACTACCGTCCGGTTGTAAAGGAAAGCGTTGAAAAAGCAACTGTTGAGGCAATGTCCCGTGACATGCTTTTGATTATGGTCTATATCGTGTTCGGATGAAATTACTATCCTTTGTAGAAGCAATAGTAAAGATCACCCTATAATTTTTCAGTCTGGCACAAGGTCCTGTCTTCGACCATGCTATGCAACCACCGTTCTTACGGTTGACACCCGATTTGGTTCAGGTGACCTAATGAATTCCAGGTGAATTCCTAGGATTTTACGTTCAATGGTAATGAACGCATTAAAAATTGGTGTTCAGAAAACAAATCGGTTTGTAATTTTGATCAAAATATTTTCTCGTTCAAGCTCGAGTTTAGATATCATCGAATTCCATGAGTTTGTAATTCTCAATCTTTAAAGTCAATCTCAAGGATTGAATAATATCAGTCTTAAAAGCTGATTTTTTTATCTTTAAGGAGATTATCCTTTCTGGGGATCTGATTCATTAGTCTTATAAGCTAATTTGCACGGTGCCCCCCCATTGTACGAGACAGATCCTCTCATGGTTAGGATAAGTCTGACCACTTGGTGACCCTGTTTGATGCTGAGGTCCGTGGATTTCCAGCTGATTTTCAAGAAAACTTTTCAAGGTTTTTCGTAAACTCTACAACTGGTCTGAACGACAACTTCTTGACCTAAATCAAGAAGCGCGTGTATTTTTCTCTCGGAAGACTTTACTTCATTTTAATGATGGAATTGATTCATCGTGTAGATCCATCTTTGTTTCAAATATATTACAGTAAATCGGGTAAAACTGATTAGTTTAGTCCAAAGCAAAAGTATCTTCAATTATTTGTACAAAAATATGTGATATATGTTCTAAATAATTTGGTAAATTTTTCCCACACTTGGCTTTTATTTTCCTTTCTTTGCCTTTTTATTTTACTCTATTCCATTTTAAATGAATTCTAACATTTTGGGTTGTTTCTCAATTTATGTCTTTTCCGAGGTAACAATAATTTCGGTGTTAACACCTAGTTTTATCGTTCATAAATTTGTATAAACATGATTCTGAATTCATTTATTTAAAAATTTTGAAAAATTTTACTAGAATTGGGTAGTCAGTATATAAGACTAGGGCTGTTCTTTATTATCAGAGAGCACTAGATTCTAATACAACTACTGCGTTACTAGTATTTTTTAATGGTAACCAAGTGTTTAAATTAAAATTTTAAAAATCTGAAAGAATTTGACCCCTTTCCACACTTAAGATCTTGCAATGCCCTCATTTGCAAGAAATCAGTAGCAATTTTAAATTATTGAGGGTGAGTAGCGTAGAAAAATGATTAAATTTTACCAAAGTTTCCAAACATATTGGCGTTTGTTTGTTGAATGATAAATGGTGCAAATCATTTGTTCATTCCGTCTTGTTGTTACATCACATTTGTTTTTCGTTTTGTTGTCAACATTAGTAGCTTTTGCTGAACTTAATGCCAGTCTTTAAAAGTTCGCTATTTTACCCTGTTGTGTACAATTGACAATATACATACATACAAATAATAACATACATGGTAATTTGAAATGGGACTTAACATCACACTTTCAAATCAAATATGAAATATTATTACAACATAATAAAAAAAATATTAAAACTTACATTAAAGTATCACAATATTATATGTTTTAAACATAAGTAAATAAAAATAATAAAAGATAAAAATCACCAACGAGAACTGTATCAATCTGGATAGGGGTTCCAGTTCATGTCGTCGATCGGGTTCCACGGTTGGTTATAGGTGTACTGATAGGCCTGGTTAGGGTCGTAGAGAGTAAATGGTGGTCGCATATCGGGCTGGTGTGGAGGATAGTAAGTAGGTCGGATCGGTACGTAGTTATTTGGTACCTGAGGTGATAGCTGGCTCATGATCTGATGCTGATGATAGTGCCATCTATCATGTTGTCGTTGCCTGGAATGCTCATACACATTCTCGGCGTGCCACTGCTCGAACTGAATGTGTCTAGCCTCGTTTGTCATTTCTACCTCATCTATACATTGGTAAACATCAGTAATAGCCTCCCTAATGACATCCCTACCTGTGGATGATGACCGTCATATGGTACTGCCTGATTGCGTCTGCTCTTTAATACCTTTGCACCCTGATAGACCTTCAATCCTAAAGTCTCAACCTGTTCCCTACACACCATCAGTGGTCCCCCCTAGATCCCTATCTACACCCAAATACTCTCCAATGAGAGTAACAAAAATACCTCCTCCTATTATCCCCCCGTCCTGTATTCCTGTCACCATTTTGGACAGATAAAAACCAACAGAGTAGGGGATATTAACAAAGCTTCTAGTGTTTCGAATATACTTACGGTAAAATAAATCGTGTAAGGTCATCTTCTCCTTGTTTTTACCTCTTTGTGTAATAGAATTAGCTAAAAATCTATGTATAATACGTAGATCTGCTTTGTTAATATCTAAATAGGAGTGTCTTCCTCCCAGCGTAAAAACATTATAATTTAACATACGCCTCTAGACGGCGTCCGCGTCAAAATTCCTATCTACCCTTTCACCATGATAAATCAAATTTGTACAATCAGGTAGTAGTAATTCACTAAGAGTGTAAATCTGTAAAGCCCTGGCCATGTCCAACATGGACATCCTATACATCCTGCGGCCAAGTAAAAATCTAAGAAAATTCCTATCATCTAACCTAACTACATCTGTATTAAGTGATATAGTACTCATAAGCTCAACACACCACTCTTTATATACATGCCTACGAATGGTGAATAAACGTTCCCAATCGGGAAAAGAAGAGTTCCCATACCTTTGAATCAGATGCTGCCTAACTGAGTTAACTAGTTGGACCCTTTCCAAAGGCTCCCAATCGATTACCCTCGGTACTTCTACATTTTTCATTACCATTTTAAATTTGTTACTTTGATACGTTGGGTAATCTCTCCAACTTCGATCAAATCTCAAATTGGGATGCAACTGTTCTTCATGAATCGTTGGGTGTTCTATTATTGGATGAATCAGAAATTGTACGTAGGCATTAACATATTCTTGTTGCGGATCATAATACGGTATGCGTTGATCAGGTTGTTGTTGTTGTTCCTGTTGTTGCTCCGGTTCATATTGTGGCTCATATTGCATTTCTGGTTGTGGTTCCGGAACAGGTTGTCTAGATGATGACAATGCACCATCAGTATCGGTATATCTCTGCAAAACACATTAAACACAAAATTTGTGCATCCAAATATGCATTAGTGTTAGCAAAATAATAACTTGAAATGATTATAATGACATGTTTAATCCATATTAAACTCATACTCATTTTCATATTTTTATCAATTCTACACTTTTTCAATTAAGCATATATGAAAATGTTTACAAAGTTCATAAGCATTCTACTCAAATAACATGTCAAAATAATCATTACTAGCAATTAAACAAGTTTCAAATGGCATTTACATCAATTTAATCAAGTTCATGAATTTTAGACCTAAAAAGTCTACTTTAATTCTCAAAAATCATGTTTAGGATCAAAGTTTGGATCATTTAGCTACCTAAACATGTTACACTACTTAATTTAGCAATAATTCATGACAAAAATCGGTCATAAGCTGTTTATATCAAAAAGCCCCAAATTGCTCAAGAACACAAACCCTAGATTTCTAAAAATTTTGAAGTTTTTGGCTTCAAATCATGTTAAATAGCATCAATCTAGGTTATACATGCATAATATACTAATAATTTAACTCTAATTACACTAGAAATTAACAAAATTAAATTAGGTAAAAATTAGCTCAAGAACACTAGAATTCAAATTTAAAGAGTTTTAGGGATGTAATTGTTACCTTTCTTGAAAAACTTCTGAACAATTTCATGATTAAAGCGGATTATAGCAAGAAATTTGGTTTATTTTGATGAAAAATTGATGATTATAGGTGATGTTTGGGAGTATTTTACGTATGTGTGTGTGTTTGTGAGAAGCAGCAGCAGCTCGACTGACTTTTATGTTCCTGGCCAGATTTTAGGCCTCAAGCGATCGCATGAGTTGACAGTTCAAACCCCATGCGATCGCATGGGGTTCAGGTTTTTTTTTTTTAAACCATTTACTAATAAAACATAATTTAATAAATTTTAAAAATTTGTTTCTTTTAAGAATGAGAGCGTTTCGGATCGTTGTCCTAGTCCGTCTCTCGACAAAATTTTAAAATTTGTCACTTTTTAAGCGTTGTTTTAAAAGCAAAGATTTTTGGGTTTTTTTAAATGTTTTTGGCATACTTTAATTCAATAAGATTAAAAATAATAATAATAAAATTTCTCGTCCCGCCCTTGGGTAAAGCAATTTCGGTTCAACGACCTAGTTTTCAACTTATGACGAATTTTTAGAAATCACATTTTTAACTTAATGAAATAAAGTACATTTTTGTTTTTAAATTCAAATCAAACTTAAATGCATAAAATTAAAAATTCATATAAATATCATTAATATTTTTATACATTAATTTTACAAACTTATATTAAAAATATTAATTTTAAAAATATTTAAAAACTTAAATATATTGATTTTAAAAATTTACATTAATAATTTAATATTTATATATTAATTTTAAAAACAAGGTAAAAATTAAAATTAAAAATCTTTTTGGTCTTTTATCCCACTTTAATCAATCAAATATTATCAAAAATATACGCCCCTCTTTTCGGTAAAGTAATTTCGGTTCCATAACCTAGTTTTACTCCTGACGAATTTTTGAAATATTTTGGGTTGATTAATTAAAGATATTTATACCTTAAGAATAAACGGTAAATTTCGCAGTGATGTAATAAATTTTTGTATGATATCAATAATTTCTTTTACGCATACCTAATTTTATTGAATACCAATTTAATACTTTATAGCGAACGATTCAGCGTTTATTATCAAAAGGTTAAAAAGCAAATAAATAAAAACAAATAAAAACTGTACATACTTACCTATGAGAAAGAATTCTCAGATACCTGCTTTAGCCGACTCATAGGAGAGTCATGTGATTTGGTTTTCTATAGCTACATAAGCGTAACCTCGATTCTTCAATATCTTTTCTTCTAAACATATGAACGGTCCTTCTCTGCATAGAGTAACAAATTCGGTATTTGAATATGTTTGATTTTTTGAACATTTACCTTCGTGTGACCATTTTCCGCATTTATGACATCTTTCAAGGTGTCGTACTCTTCTTTTTGTTGCGAATTTTGATTTTCCTTTACCAAAATGTGCCTTATGATGATCTTTCCTTACTTCGTCACATCTGCCTCTTATTACTAACACCAGGTCACTCGAGAGTGTGTCATTATTACGTTTAGTAATCAAAGCGTGTAGCATTAGACCATGGTTCAAATCAAAGGAATTCTTCATCTCGTAAAACCTAAAAATAAATAAAAATTCAGAATGGAGGGAGAAGACTAGTTCTTTAGGGTCTGCTAGGGAAAGACCATTCGGATTCCATTCTCGAAAACTGCACGAAAACAGAATATCTATCTCTAACAGAAATATATATTTTCCTTAAAAAGACTTGATTCTCCCACACTTAGTTAGCTGTGGTGTCGAAATTGTGATTAACTTCGTTGTCAACTTCCATCGGACCATGTATGTAATGTTTAACTCTGTGACCATTAACTTTAAATTCAATCCCATTTGAATTTATTAATTCTACTCTTCCGTATGGGAAAAATATTTTGACTATGAATGGTCCAGACCATATTGATTTCAATTTTCCAGGAAATAGCTTGAATCGTGAATTGAAAAGAAGAACTCTGTCTCCTTCTTTGAATTCTTTTGAACTTCTGATTTTTTTATCATGCCATTTCTTCGTTCTTTCCTTATAGATTAATGAATTTTCGTATGCTTCATGTCTTAATTCTTCTAATTCGTTTAGTTGACTTAATCGTAAACGTCCGGCTTCATGTAAATCAAGATTACATGTCTTCAAAGACCAAAATGCTTTGTGCTCAATTTCTACTGGAAGATGACTTGCTTTTCCATAAACGAGTTTAAAATGTGTGTTCCAATTGGGGTTTTGTAGGCTGTTCTAAAAGCCCAGAGTGCATCCTCCAATTTCATGGACCATTCCTTCGGATTTGATCCTACGGTTTTCTCTAGAATACGTTTTAAAGCTCGGTTGGTATTTTCAACTTGTCCACTTATTTGTGGATGATAAGCAGCTGAGATTTTATGAGTTACTCCATATCTTTTGAGAACTTTCTCAAGTTGATTATTACAGAAATGAGTACCCCGATCACTTATTAAAGCTTTCGGTGTTTCGAACCTAGCAAAAAGACGTTTTAAAAAGTTGACTGCAACTCGTGCATCGTTAGTTGGGAGAGCTTGTGCTTCCGCCTATCTTCAATAGATATTCATCAGGAAAGTTATCTTGTATGGCCGATTCATTTAGAACTTCTAATTCGGGATTTTCAAGATGAGAAAGATGATCAGCGGCGAGATTTTCTGCTCCCTTTTTGTCTCGGATTTCAATATCAAACTCTTGTAAGAGTAAGATCCAACGGATTAATCGTGGTTTGGCATCTTGTTTTGAAAATAGGTATCTAAGAGCAGAATGGTCAGTATAGACCACCGTTTTAGCTAGAACGAGATATGAACGAAATTTGTCAAAAGTAAAGACAATGGCAAGGAGTTCTTTTTCAGTAGTTGTGTAATTCGTTTGTGCTCCTTGTAACGTCTTACTAGCATAATAAATAGGTTGAAATCGTTTTTCAATCCTTTGTCCTAAAACGGCTCCCATTGCAAAATCACTTGCATCGCACATGAGTTCAAATGGTAGATTCCAATTTGGAGTTATCATGATCGGTGCATTAGTGAGTTTTTCTTTAAGAATATTAAAAGATTTGATGCATTCATCTGAAAAGATGAATGGAGCATCCTTTTCTAGGAGTTTATTCATAGGAGTGGCAATTTTAGAAAAATCTTTTATGAAACGTCGGTAAAAACCGGCATGCCCTAGAAAACTCCTAACTCCTCTAACATTGGTGGGATGTGGAAGTTTAGCAATTACATCTACTTTAGCTCTATCCACTTCAATTCCTTCCTTTGAAATTTTATGACCAAGAATGATGCCTTCTTTAACCATGAAATGACATTTCTCCCAATTAAGTACTAGATTTGATTGTTCGCATCTAATAAGCATTCGTTCAAGATTAACTAGACATGTTTCAAATGTATCACCGAAGACTGAAAAGTCATCCATGAAAACTTCCATGCATTCTTCTATCATGTCATGAAAAATTGCCATCATGCACCTTTGAAAGGTTACAGGGGCGTTGAAAAGTCCAAATGGCATGCGTTTGTAAGCAAAAGTACCATAAGGGCACGTGAATGTGGTTTTTTCTTGGTCCTCGGGTGCTATTGGAATTTGAAAGTATCTGGAGAAACCGTCAAGAAAACAATAGTAACTGTTTCTAGCTAACCTTTCCAACATTTGATCAATGAAAGGTAAGGGAAAGTGATCTTTTCTGGTGGCTTCATTTAATTTTCTATAATCAATACAGACACACCATCCTGTTACAGTCCTAGTAGGAATAAGCTAATTTTTTTCATTTGTGATGACAGTCATGCCACCCTTCTTAGGTATGCATTGAACTGGGCTTACCCATGGACTACCAGAGATTGGATAAATTAAACCTGCATCTAGCAGTTTAATAATTTCTTTCTTAACAACATCTTGCATATTAGGATTTAGTCTTCGTTGGCGTTGCACATACGTTTTATGACCTTCTTCCATAAGGATTTTATGTGTGCAATACGAAGGACTTATCCCTTTAATGTCATGAATCTTCCATGCAATAGCTGGTTTATGAGCTTTTAGCACAGAAATGAGTTGAGATTTTTCATTTTCAGTAAGAGAAGATGATATTATTACAGGTAATTCAGATTCACTACGTAAATAAGCATATTCCAAATGGTTTGGAAGTGATTTTAACTCTAATGTCGGTGGTTCTTATATTGATGATTTATATCGATATATGTCTTCTTCTTTTAGCATTTGAAATTCTTCTGTTGTTGGTTCATATGTATTAGCCATGAGTGTAGCTAATATTTCAGCTTCATCAATTGGTTCAGTTCCTTCTCCTAAAGAACATTCTCCTGTTCCTTGTAATTCTAGAAATTCTTCTAACAATTCTGCATGTGAATCTATAGTTTGAATGTAATAACATGTATCATCTGCAGATTGCGGTTGTTGCATGGCTCTATCAACAGAAAAGGTAACACTCTCGTCCTCTATACTTAGGGTCAGTTTCTTACCAAACACGTCTATTATTGCTTTAGCCGTGTTTAAGAATGGTCTTCCTAATATGAGAGGAACTCGGGAATCTTCTTCCATGTCCAGAATAACAAAATGTACTGGAAATACTAAAGTACCAACTTTAACTAGCATGTTCTCCATTATCCCTCTAGGATATTTTACTGATCGATCGGCTAGTTGTATGCTTATTCGTGTTGGTTTCAATTCTCCAAGGTCTAGTTTAGCGTATAATGAATATGGCATTAAATTTATACCAGCACCTAAGTCTGCCAATGCTTCTATTGAACTAAGACTACCCAGAAAACATGGAATTGTGAAACTTCCTGGATCTGATAATTTTTCTGGTATCTTATTCAACAGCACTGCAGAACAATTAGTATTCATAGTAACAGCCGATAGTTCTTCCATTTTCTTTCTATTTGTGATTAGATCTTTCAGAAATTTAGCATATCTTGGCATTCCTGATATCACATCAATGAAAGGAAGATTTACATTTATTTGTTTAAACATATCCAAGAATTTGGATTGCTCGGCTTCAAGTCTTTCTTTTCTCATTTTACTCGGGTAAGGAAGTGGTGGTTGGTATGGTTTAACATAAGGCTTTGCCTTAACTTTGTTATCTTCATTAACCTTTTCAACTACCGGTTCTATTTCTTTTTCTTGCTCAGATTGTGGTTCTTGTGGAGTAGGAATAGAGTCATCAGAAATTACAGGTATTTCAGGTGGTTTAAGTGTAATACCACTTCTTGTGGTAATGGCTTTAGCCGTTTCATTCCGGGGGTTAGCATTTGTATCACTAGGTAGACTTTCCGATTTTCTTTCACCTATCAACCTTGCTAGGTTACTCACTTCTTGTTCCAGATTTTGAATTGAAGCTTGTTGATTTCTAAATGCTTGGGCATTTTGTTCATTCGTTTGTTTCTGAGATGTGAAAAATTGAGTTTGAGATTCAACTAGCTTTGACATCATGTCTTCTAGATTTGGCTTTTTATCATCGGTTTGTGGTGGTTTATTTGGAAAAATAGGTCTTTGCTGATTATAAGTATTATTGGATACTGGTTGATTGCTAGGACCTTGTTGGTTGTTGTATGGAACATTTCGGTTATAATTCTGGTTTTGATTGTAGATTGGTCTTGGCGGTTGATAATTATTCTGATAATTATTTCCAGGCCTTTGGTTCATGTATGAAACATTCTCTCTTTGCTCCATTGTTTGTTCAATACTGAGACAATCTTTTGTCAAATGTGGTCCTCCACACTGCTCACAACTAATTCGTATTGAGAGAATATCTTTAGTCATCTTTTCCATTCATCTCTCGACAGCATCTATCTTTACAGAAATGGAATCAAAGTCATGGCTAGAATCGGCTCTAGCCGCTTTAGATGATCTAACGATATCTTTTTCTTGATGCCACTCATGTGAGTGAGAAGTAGTGTTATCAATAATTTTGTAAGCTTCAGTTGCGGTTTTCTTCATAATGGAACCACCATCTGCTATATAGATGTCTTTTCTTGTAGTGATGTCGCATCCTTGATAGAATATTTGAACTATTTGATAGGTGTCTAAACCATGTTGCGGACATCCTCTCAATAACTTTCCAAATCTTGTCCACGCTTCATATAAAGTTTCATTTGGCTTTTGCGTGAACGTAACAATTTCTCCTTGAAGTCTTACGGCTTTTGAAATGTCCCGTTCATATTGATTATAAACGTTCCATATTAATTGATTTCGTTGCGAGGTTTTGACCTCTATATGAGACGTTTTTCAAAGACTGCATTCATTTTTAAAACAACCATAACCTTTATTTTATCAATAAAGGTTTCAAAAGCATTACGTAGATTATCAAATAATGATAATCTAAAATATACTGTTTACACACGACCATTACATAATGGTTTACAATAGAAATATATTACATCGACATATGTTTCTTAAATGCAGTTTTTACACAATATCATACAAACATGGACTCCAAATCTTATCCTTATTTTAATATGCAACAGCGGAAGCTCTTAGTATTCACCTAAGAATAAACATGCTTTAAACGTCAACAAAAATGTTGGTGAGTTATAGGTTTAACCTATATATATATCAAATCGTAACAATAGACCACAAGATTTCATATTTCAATACGCATCCCATACATAGAGATAAAAATCATTCATATGGTGAACACTTGGTAACCGACATTAACAAGATGTATATATAAGAATATCCCCATCATTCTGGGACACCCTTCGGATATGATATAAATTTCGAAGTACTAAAGCATCCGGTACTTTGGATGGGGTTTGTTAGGCCCAATAGATCTATCTTTAGGATTCGCGTCAATTAGGGTGTCTGTTCCCTAATTCTTAGATTACCAGACTTAATAAAAAGGGGCATATTCGATTTCGATAATTCAACCATAGAATGTAGTTTCACGTACTTGTGTCTATTTTGTAAATCATTTATAAAACCTGCATGTATTCTCATCCCAAAAATATTAGATTTTAAAAGTGGGACTATAACTCACTTTCACAGATTTTTACTTCGTCGGGAAGTAAGACTTGGCCACTGTTCGATTCATGAACCTATAACAAATATGTACATATATATCAAAGTATATTCAAAATATATTTACAACACTTTTAATACATTTTGATGTTTTAAGTTTATTAAGTCAGCTGTCCTCGTTAGTAACCTACAACTAGTTGTCCAACGTTAGATGTACAGAAAAAAATTGATATATATGATCTTGAATCAATCCACGACCTAGTGTATACACGTCTCAGGCTAGATCACAACTCAAAGTATATATATTTTTGGAATCAACCTCAACCCTGTATACCTAACTCCCACATTACTGCATATAGAGTGTCTATGGTTGTTACAAATAATATATACACATGGGTCGATATGATATGTCAAAACATTTGCATACGTGTCTATGGTATCCCAAGATTACATAATGTATTAGAATACATGTATAATACAATATAAGTTAGCTAGGATATGATTAATATAGAATTGTTACCAATTTTCACGTTGCTACAACAAGAAAAATTATCCAATCTTGTTTTACCCATAACTTCTTCATTTTAAATCCGTTTTGAGTGAATCAAATTGGTATGGTTTCATATTGAACTCTATTTTATGAATCTAAATAGAAAAAGTATAGGTTTATAGTCGGAAATATAAGTTACAAGTCGTTTTTGTAAAGGTAGTCATTTCAGTTGAAAGAACGACGTCTAGATGACCATTTTAGAAAACATACTTCCACTTTGAGTTTAATCATGATTTTTGGATATAGTTTCATGTTCATAACAAAAATCATTTTCCCAGAAGAACAAATTTTAAATCAAAGTTTATCATAGTTTTTAATTAACTAACCCAAAACAGCCCGCGGTGTTACTACGACGGCGTATGTCCGGTTTTATAGTGTTCTTCGTGTTTCCAGGTTTTAAATCATTAAGTTAGCATATCATATAGATATAGAACATTTGTTTAGTTGATTTTAAAAGTCAAGTTAGAAGGATTAACTTTTGTTTGCGAACAAGTTTAGAATTAACTAAACTATGTTCTAGTGATTACAAGTTTAAACCTTCGAATAAGATAGCTTTATAAGTATGAATCGAATGATGTTATGAACATCATTACTACCTCAAGTTTTCTGGATAAAGCTACTGGAAATGAGAAAAATGGATCTAGCTTCAAAGGATTCTTGGATGGCTTGAAAGTTCTTGAAGCAGAATCATGACACGAAAACAAGTTCAAGTAAGATTTCCACTCGAAATAAGATTGTTATAGTTATAGAAATTGAATCAAAGTTTGAATATGAGTATTACCTTGTATTAGAAAGATATCTTACTGTAAATAAGAAAGATTTCTTGAGGTTGGATGATCACTCTACAAGATTGGAAGTAAGCTAGCAAACTTGGAAGTATTCTTGATTTTATGAAACTAGAACTTGTAGAATTTATGAAGAACACTTAGAACTTGAAGATAGAACTTGAGAGAGATCAATTAGATGAAGAAAATTAAAGAATGAAAGTGTTTGTAGGTGTTTTTGGTCGTTGGTGTATGGATTAGATATAAAGGATATGTAATTTTGTTTTCATGTAAATAAGTCATGAATGATTACTCATATTTTTGTAATTTTATGAGATATTTCATGCTAGTTGCCAAATGATAGTTCCCACATGTGTTAGATGACTCACATGGGCTGCTAAGAGCTGATCATTGGAGTGTATATACCAATAGTACATACATCTAAAAGCGGTGTATTGTAAGCATTTTTGTTAAGTAGAAGTATTTTGATAAGTGTCTTGAAGTCTTTCAAAAGTGTATGAATACATATTAAAACACTACATGTATATACATTTTAACTGAGTCGTTAAGTCATCGTTAGTCGTTACATGTAAGTGTTGTTTTGAAACCTTTAGGTTAACGATCTTGTTAAATGTTGTTAACCCTTTGTTTATTAAATCAAATGAGATGTTAAATTATTACATTATCATGATATCATGATGTATTAATATATCTTAATATGATATATATACATTAAATGTTGTTACAACGATAATCGTTACATATATGTCTCGTTTCAAAATCATTAAGTTAGTAGTCTTGTTTTTACATATGTAGTTCATTGTTAATATACTTAATGATATGTTTACTTATCATAATATCATGTTAACTATATATATATCCATATATATGTCATCATATAGTTTTTACAAGTTTTAACGTTCGTGAATTGTAGGTCAACTTGGGTGGTCAATTGTCTATATGAAACCTATTTCAATTAATCAAGTCTTAACAAATTTAATTGCTTAACATGTTGGAAACACTTAATCATGTAAATAACAATTTCATTTAATATATATATATAAACATGGAAAAGTTCAGGTCACTACAGCTTTAGATGCAGGAAAGAATTGTTTAAGAAAATTTTCAACTAAGACATCCCATGTATCAATCGCCCCTTCAGGTAACGATTCTAACCAATCTTTGGCTTCTCCCTTTAAAGTCCAGGGAAATAACATGAGATAGATCTGTTCATCCTCAACTTCTCTTATTTTAAATAAAGTACAGATCCTATTACAGGTTCGAAGATGTTCGTTTAGATTTTCCTTCGGCGCACCACTAAATTGGCATTGATTAGTTACCATGTGTAGGATTTGTCCTTTGATTTCATAATCTGGCGCATTAATGTCTGGTTGAGTAATTGCGTGACCTTGGCCAGTGCGTTTAGCTCTCATTCGGTCTTCCATACTTAGAGGTTCCAGATTTTCCATGATTGAGTTTGTTGAATCTGAATCACTAAAGGATTCTGACTTAACGGTTTCTTCCTCGACAATCTCTGGATGAGTGATTTGTGGTTCAGGAGGAATGATTAGTGGTTCAGAATCTCTGAATTGTCCCTGAATATCCTCCGGATTCTCAATTGTGAGGTAGGGTTCAAAAAATGGATTATCGGAAATTTGAATTGGAGTACTTGGTCAACTGGATGACGATTCTAAAGAAAAATCAACGGTGACAATATTGGCTAGATGTCTTGATCGAGTTACAGGTGGTGAACGTATGAAAGGTGGTGAACATTTTGCTCGGTGCATTCACTGAATGTCCTATTAGTTATAAAATTAAAAATTATATAAGTTATCAAATTAATAGACTTTTCTGATTATGCCCACGTTTCGAATAGCCAATAGATGCAGCAGGTAGCCAGGACCCTTTAAATTGGAAGCCCACAACTCGCCACTAACAAATCCAACTATTACTACGAACCAGAAAATTTTGGATGTCTATCAATTTAACCGCTTAAAATAATTTTTTCGTTTTAAAATTTTAGAGAAGAAATAGAAAATTCTATGTCCTAAAAACTAGAGCGTCGAGAAATAAGAAAGAAAAAGAGCGCGTCGAAAAATAAAAGGTCGAAAAATAAGCGTCGAAAAATAATAAAATGCAGCATCGAAACTTAAAAGTCTAAAAACTAAAATTTAAAACTTATGTCTAAAGGTATTAAAGCTTAAAAGGAATTCTATATCCAAAACGGCAATAACTTAAAAAGTACTAAAATCTTAAAACGGCGTCGCAAAATTCTAAAGCACCTAAATCTTAATCTAAAGAAAAAGCACTTAAGGGATTTTACGGCAAAGCCTAAAAATCTAGAAATAAAAATAACTACGGCAAATACTAAATTTAAAACTAAGTATGAACGAAAAATATACAATTTACAAATTAAACGATTAAAAAGATACAAATATAAAAAGAAACTTAACTTTATATAAATACAATTTTTATAAAATTATTATTTTTATATTATTTATTTTATAAAAGTATTAATTTTATAATTAATAAAACTAATTTAAAACTTAAAAATACAAAAATAAATAAACTAAAACTAATTAATATAAAATATAAACCTTAATCTTAATTAATTAATATTAATTATATATTAATCAAAACCCTAATCGATCATACTGATGTACCAGGCCTGTCAAATCACCTCATGCGATCGCATGAGGTGTTCGATGTTTTTCCATGCGGTCGCATGAGTCGTGGATCCAGGCCTAATTAGTTAGGCTGCTACAGTGTCGGCCCAAATACTTTTAATTATTATTATTTTTTATTTTTCTGTTTTTAATTTATTTATATAAAATGAATAAAAACTTAATTTTTAAAAACTAAAATAGAAATAAAAATACTTTATAATTTTATATATTTTGAAGAACTCTTAAAAATATATATATTTTGTTTTTCTTTTTATATTTTTGTATTTTTAACATTTAAAACGTATTTTTACAAAAAGAAATTAAAAATTAATAAAAATCTTTTTTTTATAGCGTTTCGCTTTCGGCGTTTAAGTTGTCCCCGGCAGCGGCGCCAAAAATGTTTGATGTGTGCAGAGGTGTATACGAAATAGTTATATTTTTACTAAGAAATACTATTAAATATGACACAATTTTACATAAGTTATTTATTTATTTATAGAGTGGATATACCTAAACCTTGCTACAACACTTATAGGCAGTGTACCTAATCGTACAGTAGTGTAGTTTTTATTAAGTCCGGTTCGTCCACAGGGAACTAGCCAAGTTTAACGATATATTTTTAAAACTATATTTGTATATATATATATATATATATATATATATATATATATATATATATATATATATATATATATATATATATATATATAAGTGGTATTATTTATAAAAAGGGGGTTTTTTACCGTTTAATGACTAGTTTGTCGATTTTATAAACTTAAGTCGCAATTAAAACCTAATGTAAAATATTAAAAATAAATATAACTTAATTTAAAGCGTAAAGTAAATGACGATAAATAAAATTGCGATAAATAAAAGTGCGATAAATAAAATGACAGTAAATAAAATTGCGATAATTAAAAAGTACGATAATAAAAATGACAGTAAATAAAAGTGCGATGAAATATGAAATAAAGGAATTATGCTTATTTAAACTTCCGTAATCATGATGTTCGACGTGTTGATTTTAGTTTATTACCATGGGTTAATTGTCCTTTGTCCTGGATTATTCGATATATCCATACGATTTTGTCCATAATAGTCCATCATTCATAAATATAAAGTGCGAGAGTCTTCGTTAAATTATCCTTATACCCGAAGTCAAATATTCCAACTAATTGGGGACTTAAACTGTAATAAGGTTTTAATACATTGTTAATGATTACACCAGGTTATCGACTGTGTGCAATCAAAGGTTTTAATACTTTATTATCAATTACACCAAGTACCCTTGAATGTAATCCACCCCTATTTTAATGAGTCCATTAACTATTAATCCATCCCCGTGTCCGGTAAAATGAACGATAATTCGTATTTATAGATATCCGTCCACCGTACTCGATTAAGCGTATGTGGTTATATATAGATACGTCAAATTGTAACCTTTATATATTAACGAGGTATCGTTTAGTTAATATAAAGCCCATTAATAGCCCATAGTCTAATTTCCACAAGTGTCGTTCTTTTGTCCAAACCCCAATTATGGTACAAAGCCCAATAACCCCATCTTTAATATTTAGCCCAACATCACGATTACTTCAGCTTAAATAAGCATAATAATAACTTAGCTACGAGACATTAATTTAAAAAGGTTGAACATAACTTACAATGATTAATAATAGCGTAGCGTTACACGGACAGAATTTCAACTTACACACTTACAACATTCGCTAACATACCCTTATTATTATTAATCTTAAATTAAAATTAAAATTAAAATTATATATATATATATATATATATATATATATATATATATATATATATATATATATATATATATATATATATATATATATATATATCTGTGAGAGAGAGATTGAATAATTATGTACAAAATTCATCCGAAAAACGCTGAATTTATAGACCCTGGCCTCACTGTTGCTGCCATGCGATCGCATGGGTTTATAACTGCCAAGCCATGCGATCTCATGGCCCCCTGGGACAGCTCACATTTGCTTGTTTTCTTGTTGCCGACGGTTTTAATATATAATATAATATATATATAATTTTAAGAATTAATTAATTATATATTATATTATATTCATGTGCATAGTTGACTTGTAATTTTTAGTCTGTTGCGTCGAGCGTTGAGAGTTGACACTGGTATCGGTTGCAGATTTTTGAACGTCCTTTCGTACTATTTAATATCTTGTACTTTGCGTTTCGCGGCTCGTACTCTTGTAATTTCTAGACATTTCTCATCAACAATTGGAACCACTTTGATTGTACTTTGTACTTTTTAGCTTTTTGGTCATTTGCATCTTCAAATCGTCGAATCTGTCTTTTGTCTTCACCTTTTATTATTTAAACGAATATCACTTGTAAATAGAACAATTGCAACTAAAAGCTTGTCTTTCTTGAGGGATAATGCTATGAAATATATGTTCGTTTTTAGCATTATCAGGTTCGCCTAACGAATGTGTCTATGGTACGATTTGAGCTTAGACACTTTGGGTGTCTATGTATGTATGTTTTATGTGAGCTTAGGAATATATGTATGTCTATGGTTTTATGGTTAGCTAGGCACTATTCTAGGGTAAGCCTAGTATTAGTGTCTGTGGTATGTTATGATCGGATCCGAGTGATGAATGAAACCTTCTTGTTAAAAGATTATGATAATGTTCATGTTATGTAATGTTCCTATTTTACTAGCCTATAACTCACTAAGCTTATAGCTTACCCCTTCTATGTTGTTATGTTTTGATAGGTTCTAAAGGTCATCGCGAAGGTAAGGAACCGTCTTAAAGTTAGTGGAGAATTGGGCGATTTGTAAGTGGACTTGCAAGTCTCTTTTGAATCTAGCTAGATGATAAACACTTAGTAACGCCTTGGGTTAATTGGGTATATTTTGTATGATTATGTCAAGTAACGTTACGAGACCATATGTATGTGTTAGTGTTTGTGTAATGGGCTATGTATGTTCGAAAGAAGAAGTAACCTCGTTGTTGTTTGCTAATGTCATTATGGATATGCGTAAACATTTATTAGCTTTTAAATATTGTGATTTTGAGGTAAAATTAATGAAAGTTTAGCGTCACCTGAAAGTTTAGTGTCACCTGAAAGTTTAGTGTCACCTGAAAGTTTACTTGGAAGTTATTTAAAAAAAATGTTTTGTCGTTTTTAGTACGGGTTTAAGGGCGTTATAAGTTGGTATCAGAGCTATGGTTTAAGGGACTTGGATAATCCACTATAGGGTTATCTAGGCTTAAACCATCTCGATTGTATGATAAGAAATTTAGGACTTGCATGATTGATATGTATAAGGTTGTGCTATGCTCCATAGGAATGAATACGATGTTAGAACCTATAGAATTGTAGAGGGTTAATGAATGCCATGTGTGACGACCCGAAAATTTCCGACCAAATTTAAACTTAAATCTTTAAATAATTTCGACATGATAAGCAAAGTATGTAATGTGGAGTCTCAAAAGTTTTGGAAATTATATTCATGTAATCAATTACCTTTGACTATTCCCGACGATTCACGAACCTTTAATTGTAAACAGAAATATATATAAATAATCATATATGTAAATAATTATACATAATAAACTAAATATATTAATGTACTAGTATGAGATTTAGTTATTATGAATGATAACTTAAAATGACAAAAACTTATTATTTTGAATATAGAGAGTAGATTGAATATACATAATTTATCAATGTTAACCAAGTATTAAATGTTATACTCTGATATTATTTGTTTCAATATATATAATTAATATAATTATCTACTTAATACTTAAAACATAATTGTATATATAGTAGTATATATATATAAATGAATTTTATTCATAATTGGTAATTGAATGTACATAATAATATAATAAAATGTATAAATAATAAATACTCAAAATATGTTATTTCAAGTTTAAAGTATAGTTGTATTAGTAATATTATTAGTACATTAAATAATAATATCAATATTGTATTAGTAATAAATATATATCATATAGATATGAAATTAGTATATAAATTGTTATGTTGTTATTATTACTAATATTATTATATTCATTAGATGATTATAATTAGTTTTATTATTATTGTTAAAAATATTATTGATATAAATTTATAGTTATCATTACCATTAGTAATATTATTATTACTATTATATTATTATAAATTGTATTATTATAACATTAAGAGTATTATTACTATCGTTATATCTAATATTAAGATTAAGTATAATTTATAAAAATAAATAAAGATAAGAGACATAGAAAAACAGAGATATATTAATACTAATATATATATATATATATATATATATATATATATATATATATATATATATATATATATATATATATATATATATATATATATATATATGTTATATACAGATATACATGTATAAGTAAATTAGTATAATAATTATTATTATTATTAAATATAATTGCATTTATATTTATAAAAACCCATTTATAGCAGATAAATAATTACGCAAATTAAGCATCACTTTCAAACTGTGGGTGATTCATTTTTATTTCTCAAATTCGTACCAATCAATGTTCAATCACAGATAAGATTAAATTCTATTATCAATCAGATTCGATTTTTATTTTTTTTATTATTATTTCTGTCCTTGAGATGAAAACTGTCGACCTTATTGAGCTATAAGTTAAAAGAATTACTCCATGATATTGAAAAAGCCAATCAATTCTTTCAACCTCATTATCAAATATCCATTATCACTAATTCATTTGGGAGGATTTAACAGAAAAGTTCAAGAACAGACGCGTATACCTCTGTTCTTGACCAAAACATCAAAAACTCGAATTCGATTTCTATTTCGAAAAGTAATAATGCAGTTTTGTTAAGATTCATTTATGAAAACTTTCTGCAAAAGATCATTTTTCAATTCATTATATCAAGCTCGAATTTTGGAGTCAAAGTTCAATTTGAAAAAGTCAAACTTTTAGTTCATCGTGAAATTCGAATTCCATTCGAGGTTTCAGGATCAATTAAGGATGTGGAAAGTTTTCAATGAGGATTTAACATCTTTTTCATGTTGAAGTCGTGGTCTAAAACAATCTCAATTTTAAAATCAACAATTATGTTCTTCGTGTTCATAAAGCGTCTGCTACAGTTTTATTTTCTTTTCTTTCTGTTATTTAATCAAATCCAGATACATCATTATCGTTTATGTTTCAATTCCAAAACATAAACCAAACTGAATTAGCTGTAATGATTTTTGGTCAATTCTTTGGTCAATTGAGTTCTGAGTTGGAGAAGAAAAGGGAAGCAGAAAGAAACGGGCTAATTAAATATGGGTGGGATGTTAATTAGGAAAAACACAAATAGGTACATGGTTTAGGGTGTTGACGGGTATTCGAGAGGTTACGGGTTCGAGCCCGGTTCAGGGCAATTCTTTTTAAACAAAGCTTATAAGGGTATACACAATTTTTTTATATTTTTATTATTATTATTATTATTATTATTATTATTATTGTTATGATTATTATTATTAGTTGTTAAGGTTATAATTATGATTATAAATTGTTATTGTTACTAGTGTTATTATTATTAAAAGTATTACTAATAATACTAGTATTATCATTATAATTATTAGTATCATCATTATAATTATTATTATAAGTATTATCATTATTATTATGATCATGATTATTATTATCATTATTAGGAAAACAATACAACCTTATGTTATTATCATTAATATTAGTATTATTACCATACTTATAATTATTACTATCATAAGAATTATTATTAAGGTTATCATTATTATTATTACTAGCATGATTAACATTATTAATATTGTTATTATTAAAAACTATTATCATTATAATCATTACTACTTTGTTAACATGAAAACTAATATTGATATTATTGTTAATATTATCAATATCATTATTTTCTTTAAATTAGTAGGATTATGAAAATAAAGATTTTAAAAATAAATATACTATTTTTTAAGAAAATTATAAATGAAATATCATTATTATTATCACTGATCATTATCAATATTATTACAAATAGATATTCATATATAAAATTTCATTATCATAATATTAGTAATACATATCACTATATTTTTTTTAAATAATACTAATTAAGTATAAAAGATATCAATTGATATATAAGTATATTTTCATCATATAAAAACCCTAGTATAAATTTTTATTAATAACCTTTTATAAAGAATGATAAATATTAGCTACATAAAATATATAAATTAAATATATTAAATTTAACTAAATAACATATAACATAACAAGCATATTATTAAATATAATATATAAAATTGCTCGATTACAATTATATGTGTTAATCGATATACAATTGATATAGGTTCGTGAATCCGAGGCCAACCCTCCATTGTTCAGTTCCGTCGTATGCATGTTTTTACTACAAAATATCGTATTGCGAGTTTCATTTGCCCCTTTTTAAATGTTTTTGCAATATATATTTTTGGGACTGAGAATACATGCGCTGCTTTTATAAATATTTTACGAAATAGACACAATTACTTGAAACTACATTCTATGGTTGGATTATTAAACCAAATATCACCCCTTTTAGCTTGGTAACCTATGAATTAGGCAGACGAGAAGTTCTGTTCCTAATTGACGCGAATCGTAAAGATAGATCTATTGGGCCTAACAACCCCCATTCAGGTTATGGATGGCTTTAGTACTTCGAGTTTTATATTATACAGACGAGAGGCTCTGTTTGGGGATATTCTATGCATTAAAGTTAATGTCGGTTACCAGGTGTTCGATTCATATGAATGATTTTATCTTTATGCAGACGAGAGGTTCTGTTTATAAATATAAAAATCTTGTGGTCTATTAAAATTATGGAAATGATCGAGTATGATAAACTAATGAACTCACCAACCTTTTGGTTGACACTTTAAAGCATGTTTATTCTCAGGATTGTAAGAAATCTTCCGCTGTGCATTTGCTCAATTTAAAGATATTACTTGGAGTCATTCATAGCTTATTTCAAAAGACGTTGCATTCAAGTCGTTGAGTTCAGTAAAGATTATGATTAAGTAAATGACAGATTAGATCATTTATAGTTGGATATTATGAAATGGTATGCATGCCTGTCAACTTTCGTTGTAATGAAAGCTTGTCATTTAAAACGAATGCAATGTTTGTAAAATGTATCATATAGAGGTCAAATGCCTCGCAATGTAATCATATGTTATTGTATTCGTTCTTATGGATTAGGACGGGTCTTTACATGTGGTATCAGAGCGGTGGTCTTAGTGAACCAGATCTTGCATTAGTGTGTCTAACTGATAGTTGTTTAGATGCATTAGTGGGTCTGGACTTCGACCGTGTCTGCATGTCAAAAGTTTTGCTTATCATTTCGTGTCAAAAATTACCTGCTTATCATTCTTAGGGAATCACTTGCTTATCATTCTTAGTCTAGACACATGTTACTGCATTAATTGCATGAATAGTATATAGATAAAATTCATATCTTAGCGTATCTGTTACCGTAAACTTTGCCTGACAGCTTCCGAAAATTCCCTCTGTAATCTACGGGATCTTCTGTACTATATATAGATATTCTATATAATTAGAATACCACCCGATAGCTGGAAATCATTTCATATCGAAATTTTTTTTATTCAATCGTACGAAATGGAACTCGTCACTAGTTCAAGTCCCTCGGATTCCGATATGGAGTTTCACTCTAGCTCTGAAAGCAGTGTAACCGGAATGGATCAACCAATTAGCCATCATCTATTCTGGATGAATTGGGGATGGGTTCGTAGCCTACTTAATGATTGGAGACAAGAAGAATGTGATCTCTTTCATCCACCACATTGCCCTCTTGGCGATGAACTTGAAGCACTTACCGGCGAACCTGTTTGAAACACCATTTTCTCTCTCATTTATAGAGTATCTCGCCACGACTATATCATAACCCAGTTTCAAAACCTTATTCATTCACTCGTTCCGACCAACAATCATCCCGAAATAATGAAAGAAGTCTACGAGCTTCGCGCTCGAGTAATCAATTTGGAAAACGTGGTGCAAAACCTACCAGATTCAGTAACACCAACATCAAAACCAGTACCACCAACAACCCAAGTTTCAACATCACACGCCTCAACATCACAATCTATACCTCAAGCATAATGATCATTCTACATGAAGTTCTACATCATTTATCTTCACTGAACATGGAGATTATATAATCTCTAAAGTCTTAGAGATTATTTATTCTAGCTCAAATCGAAAATCAAATGAGATTAATACCATATTAACTCATTAAATCCATGATTACATCTGAGGAAAATATATATGTATATATGTTTTCATAAAGATTGTAATTAAAAATTCTTTTGTACAAACTGTTAATGGTGAAAATATTTTAACGGGTAGGTAATACCCGAGGAATATTTAGATTTCCCATTATTAAGTTACACTGTACATTCTTCGAATATGATTCAACAGACATTTACTATCCTACTTACATCTACAGATATACGAATCCGTTCACCACAGAATAACCATTTTCATTCAATTTCATATTTGGATTTTGACCTATCAGAATCCAACAAGTGCCATAATGAAGAAAACATTGGACAAAATAAAATTTGTTAGAAACAAACAAATTAACTATGGGAAATTTTGTTAAGAATCCACGCTAACAAAATCCTAGCTAACTGTTCCTAGCTAACTGTTAATTCCTTATTGTACATTTTATTTATCGCAATTTTAATTCTCGCAATTTTATTTATCGTCATTTAATTTCTGTTATTTATTTTACGCACTTTATCGGGACACATATACAATGTTTTGACATATCATATCGACGTCATCTATATTTATTATTTAGAATAACCGTAAGTCACTCTATACGCTGTAATGTTCGAGTTCGCATATAAAGGGTCGAGGTTGATTCTAAATAATATATATACTTTGAGTTGTGATCGACTCTGAGACATGTATACAATGGGTCACGAAACATATTAGTTAATTCGAATATAATATATTAAACTATATATATGAATTATTGAACTGCAAACTGTGGACTATTAACTGTGGACTAATAACATTGGACAATTAAAATGAATTAAAATATAGATTATAACATATGAAACTAAACATTTCTTCAAGTTCGCCACTTGATTTCATCTTAAACCTCGTTTGTATCTTGATGATTACAATCTGCGTTCAAACCTTTCATGATTCTTGAAAACACCTCAATCGAGAGGATGAACCAACCGCACTTCATCTCTGGAAGAAAAGATTTATACATATAGTTATGCACCTGAAAAACTCTCTAAAACTGAGTAAACATTTAACACGTATCTGTGCTAGATCATTTGGCGTTGCTATTACCGAAAATAACACTGCAATTCCTTTTCAAATTAGCCAATTTCGTCACAGCTCCAGCAAATCAACTTCAACTTTCATTCGAATTAGCCTTATTATAAATTTGATATATAAGTTTTTCTTTCGTCATCGTTACCGGGGAACCATTTAAATTCCACCACATTAGCAATAAACTTACCAACAACTTCACTGATATTTGACTTTCCGAAAAATCTTTATATCGAAACCCCATCATTTACTCATCTGTATCTTGTAACAAGAATTATCATGCCAATTACTGGGAATCTGCAATCAGTATCTTGAAATCTCGCAACATGTCTACGCCAACAGATATATGTGTACATATAACGTCTATCTCCTAGACTTACATACTTCGAATGTGAAGTTTCTGAAAAACACCCCAATCTACGATTTAGTTCCCTGAATTCTGGAAAAATGCTGATGAAGCAGCAAAAACTATAAACGACCTTGGCAGTAAAAAGTTTTATGATAAAGAATAGTGTGTTGGCAAAGCTCAGAAAAAGAGAAGGTTTGGAACTAGAAAGCGAATTGAGCAAACTATGAAGGAGTCTGTGGATAAATCACCAAGACGAAATTTACCTTCAAAGAATCCAAATGATTTAGTATCTGCTGAAGTTATTATCGAATATCTTGCTCCTGACTCTAAACCCTTTCGGACAATATTCTTCATCATCCTCTGATATTAGAAACTCTAAGATATCAGCGTACCTTCCATTATAGATATCCTCCACAATTCTAAAGATATTTTCATAACCATTCTTATCTAAAAATTAGTTATCCCCTCGTGATATCTGAATCACATCATAAAAGAAACTATTTTAGTTTCTAAATTCTGAAACCTTCGAATTAAAATAAGAACGTTTTTTTTGAAGTAGTGTTGGGAACTAAAGCATGAGTTAGTATAATATAATGACACTTGATCAACGTGATTATATTATAGTAAGTCATGCTGAGTTTCTAAATGGAACGTGATGATTCACAGATCATTACGTCATCATGTGCCATGTTACACGACTCTTGTATTCTACTTAACCTCTAAACACATCAAGAAAATATTTTTGATGATTCGGTCTTTTCCGAGGTATTCTGGTAATTTGACAAATCAAGATCGTGCTACTACAATTTCTCTCTTAGAACATTAGCCGTGTTCATTCGAAACTCCATACCTACGAATTCTGGACCATTATTCGCTTGACTTAAAGTCAGAAAGAGAAAATAAAAGTATGGAACTCCAAAATATAAAATAAATGAAGAGGGTGGATTTATAGAAAAATATCTGACAGAACAATCGAGACAGATTACCGCATTTAATTAAAGAGGATCCTAATTTTCTTGTTTGCCGAAGAATCAAATCTTTTAGATTTTGAAGATTTTCTTTAAATCCCTTGAATTCCAGAATTTAACCAAGACAACGTCAAAAGTTAAGACGAAACTCTATTTCTTCAATTCACTCTTTTGTGATAACATCACTCATACGTTTTGAATAATCGAATTGTTATATCTGTATTACTCAATAATGATAAAATTCTATTTATCAACTCATATTCATCATGAAAACATTTTTATTATTAGCTATGACGACCTCGATCAAATTTTGGGACGAAATTTCTTTAACAGGTAGGTACTATGATGACCCGGAAATTTTCGACCAAATTTAAACTTAAATCTTTAAATAATTTCGACATGATAAACAAAGTATGTAATGTGGAGTCTCAAAAGTTTTGGAAACTATATTCATGTAATCAATTACCTTTGACTATTCCCGACGATTCACGAACCTTTAATTGTAAACAGAAATATATATAAATAATCATATATGTAAATAATTATATATAATAAACTAAATATATTAATGTACTAGTATGTAATTTAGTTATTATGAACGATAACTTAAAATGACTAAAACTTATTATTTTGAATATAGAGAGTAGATTGAATATACATAATTTATCAATGTTAACCAAGTATTAAATGTTATACTCTGATATTATTTGTTTCAATATATATAATTAATATAATTATCTACTTAATACTTAAAACATAATTGTATATATAGTAGTATATATATAAATGAATTCTATTCATAATTGGTAATTGAATGTACATAATAATATATTAAAATGTATAAATAATAAATACTAAAAATATGTTATTTCAAGTTTAAAGTATAGTTGTATTAGTAATATTATTAGTACATTAAATAATAATATCAATATTGTATTAGTAATAAATATATATCATATAGATATGAAATTAGTATATAAACTGTTATGTTGTTATTATTACTAATATTATTATATTCATTAGATGATTATAATTAGATTTATCATTATTGTTAAAAATATTATTGATATAAATCTATAGTTACCATTACCATTAGTAATATTTTTATTACTATTATATTATTATAAATTGTATTATTATAAGATTAAGAGTATTATTACTATAGTTATATCTAATATTAAGATTAAGTATAATTTATAAAAATAAATAAAGATAAGAGATATATAAAAACAGAGATATATTAATACTAGTAAGGTTATATATATATATATATATATATATATATATATATATATATATATATATATATATATATATATATATATATATATATATATATATATATGTGTGTGTGTGTGTGTGTGTGTATGTGTGTGTGTGTGTGTTATATACAGATATACATGTATAAGTAAATCAGTATAATAATTATTATTATTATTATTATTAAATATAATTGCATTTATATTTATTATATTCATTAGATGATTATAATTAGATTTATTATTATTGTTAAAAATATTATTGATATAAATCTATAGTTACCATTACCATTAGTAATATTATTATTACTATTATATTATTATAAATTGTATTATTGTAACATTAAGAGTATTATTACTATAGTTATATCTAATATTAAGATTAAGTATAATTTATAAAAATAAATAAAGATAAGAGATATATAAAAACAGAGATATATTAATACTAATAAAGATTATATATATATATATATATATATATATATATATATATATATATATATATATATATATATATATAAATTAAGTATAATTTATAAAAATAAATAAAGATAAGAGATATATAAAAACAGAGATATATTAATACTAATAAAGATATATATGTGTGTGTATGTGTGTGTGTGTTATATACAGATATACATGTATAAGTAAATCAGTATAATAATAATTATTATTATTATTAAATATAATTGCATTTATATTTATAAAAACCCATTTACAGCAGATAAATAATTACGCAAATTAAGCATCACTTTCAAACTGTGGGTGATTCATTTTTATTTCTCAAATTCGTACCAATCAATGTTCAATCACAGATAAGATTAAATTCTGTTATCAATCAGATTCGAGTTTAATTTTTTTTATTATTATTTCCGTCCTTGAGATGAAAACTGTCGACCTTATTGTGCTATAAGTTAAACTAATTACTCCATGCTATTGAAAACGCCATTCAATTCTTTCAACCTCATTATCAAATATCCATTATCACTAATTCATTTGGGAGGATTTAACAGAAAAGTTCAAGAACAGACCCGTATACCTCTGTTCTTGACCAAAACATCAAAAACTCGAATTTGATTTCTATTTTGAAAGTAATAATGCAGTTTTGTTAAGATTCATTTATGAAAACTTTCTGCAAAAGATCATTTTTCAATTCATTATATCAAGCTCGAATTTTGGAGTCGAAGTTCAATTTGAAAAAGTCAAACTTTTAGTTCATCGCGAAATTCAAATTCCATTCGAGGTTTCAGGATCAATTAATGATTTGGAAAGTTTCCAATGAGGATTTAACATCTTTTTCGTGTTGAAGTCGTGGTCTAAAACAATCTCAATTTTAAAATCAACAATTATGTTCTTCGTGTTCATAAAGCGTCTGCTACAGTTTTATTTCCTTTTCTTTCTGTTATTTAATCAAATCCAGATACATCATTATCGTTTATGTTTCAATTCCAAAAGTAAACCAAACTGAATTAGCTGTAATGATTTTTGGTCGATTCTTTGGTCAATTGAGTTCTGAGTTGGAGAAGAAAAGGGAAGCAGAAAGAAACGGGCTAATTAAATATGGGTGGGATGTTAATCAGGAAAAACACAAATGGCTACATGGTTTAGGGTGTTGACGGGTATTCGAGAGGTCATGGGTTCGAGCCCGGTTCAGGGCAATTCTTTTTAAACAAAGCTTATAAGGGTATACACAATTTTTTTATTTTTATTATTATTATTATGATTATTATTATTATTGTTATGATTATTATTATTATTAGTTGTTAAGGTTATAATTATGATTATAAATTGTTATTGTTACTAGTGTTATTATTATTAAAAGTATTACTAATAATACTAGTATTATCATTATAATTATTATTATTATAAGTATTATCATTATTATTATGATCATGATTATTATTATCATTATTAGGAAAACAATACAACCTAATCTTATTATCATTAATATTAGTATTATTACCATATTTATAATTATTACTATCATAAGAATTATTATTAAGGTTATCATTATTATTATTACTAGCATGATTAACATTATTAATATTGTTATTATTAAAAACTATTATCATTATAATCATTACTACTTTGTTAACATGAAAACTAATATTGATATTATTGTTAATATTATCAATATCATTATTTTCTTTAAATTAGAAGGATTATGAAAATAAAGATTTTAAAAATAAATATACTGTTTTTCAAAAAAATTATAAATGAAATATCATTATTATTATCACTGATCATTATCAGTATTATTACAAATAGATATTCATATATAAAATTTCATTATCATAATATTAGTAATACATATCACTATATTTTTTTTAAATAATACTAATTAAGTATAAAAGATATCAATTGATATATAAGTATATTTTCATCATATAAAAACCCTAGTATAAATTTTTATTAATAACCTTTTATAAAGAAAGATAAATATTAGCTACATAAAATATATAAATTAAATATATTAAATTTAACTAAATAACATATAACATAACAAGCATATTATTAAATATAATATATAAACTTGCTCGATTACAATTATATGTGTTAATCGATATACAATTGATATAGGTTCGTGAATCCGAGGCCAACCCTGCATTGTTCAGTTCCGTCGTATGCATATTTTTACTATAAAATATCGTATTGTGAGTTTCATTTGCTCCCTTTTTAAATGCTTTTGCAATATATATTTTTGGGACTGAGAATACATGCGCTGCTTTTATAAATGTTTTATGAAATAGACACAAGTACTCGAAACTACATTCTATGGTTAGATTATTAAACCGAATATCACCCCTTTTAGCTTGGTAACCTGAGAATTAGGTAGACGATAGGTTCTGTTCCTAATTGACGCGAATCGTAAAGATAGATCTATTGGGCCTAACAACCCCCATTCAGGTTATGGATGGCTTTAGTACTTCGAGGTTTATATTATACAGACGAGAGGTTCTTTTTGGGGATATTCTATGCATTAAAGTTAATATCGGTTACCAGGTGTTCGATTCATATGAATGATTCTATCTTTATGCAGACGAGAGGTTCTGTTTATAAATATGAAAATCTTGTGGTCTATTAAAATTATGGAAATGATCGATTATGATAAACTAATGAACTCACCAACCTTTTGGTTGACACTTTAAAGCATGTTTATTCTCAGGATTGAAAGAAATCTTTCGCTGTACATTTGCTCAATTTAAAGATATTACTTGGAGTCATTCATGGCTTATTTCAAAAGACTTTGCATTCAAGTCATTGAGTTCAGTAAAGATTATGATTAAGTAAATGACAGATTAGATCATTTATAGTTGGATATTATGAAATGGTATGCATGCCTGTCAACTTTCAATGTAATGAAAGTTTATCTTTTAAAACGAATGCAATGTTTGTAAAATGTATCATATATAGGTCAAATACCTCGCAATATAATCATATGTTATTGTATTCGTTCTTATGGATTAGGACGGGTCTTTACACCATGTGCAGGAGACTCAACTCGAAAATATCATGTACCATGATTTGACCAAGTGTGTACTAGGGTGATGTAAAGACGGCTGGCCATTGTATTTACATCGTCGTAATGCACATGGAAGTCTGTTATAGATATGAAATGATGATTTTAGAAACAAAATGGTTCAAGTTTATGCACTTTTATTGTTGAATGCTTATGGATTAATGAGTTGAAATGTGTTATTTCAGAATGGCTATTGTATCACCAAACCGAAGTAATGAAGAGGATGACGAGTTCATTCATACTTCGTCAAGTGAATCCATTGAAAATGCACGATCTGAGTCAGTTGTAGCCCCCCAATGAAAATGACCTGTCCGGACAAATAGGGCAAGCTCTAGTCCGTTATACACTAACTCTTTTGGAAAAGATAAAGAAATTAATCGATGGGCAATTGGATATCAAATTCCAAACTTTTATGGCAAATAACCCCACAAAGAATGGTGAAGGGGAAGTGGACTTAAAGAAAAGGAATGCGAGGTTTCAAAGAAGAAAAATGAACGTTTTGAGTTTAAGAACTTTGTAAATTGTCACCCACCAGAGTTTCATGGTAGAGTTGATCCAATTGTAAGTCAGAGGTGGGTCGACGAAATAGAAGAAACTTTCATGTTGTGCTCTTGTCCTGAACATTTGAAAGTGATCTATGTGGCTCATCAAATGAAAGGGAGCGGTTATGAATGGTGGAATTTTATAGTTAAATCTCATGGGCGAGAGGTAACTACAAGTTTTTCTTAGGAAAAGTTTCGCAAAATGTTTATGGATCAGTTTGCCCCACCCGCTGAAGTTAGTAGGTTGAAATCCGAGTTTATGAATATCGAACATGGGAACAAATCGGTGGCTGAATTTAATGCAGAATTTAATGATAAATCTCACTTTTATCCTGATTTTGTTAGTAATCCCAAACTCTTAAGGGGTCACTATCATGAGAAGTTAAACCCTGAAATAAGTAAGTTCACTGATGTGGGCACGTATAAGACCTTACCTGAGATGATGAATAGAGCCTTGGTGAGAGAAAATGAAATTAAAAAGAAAGTCGCTTTTAAACAAAAGTTAAGCCAAGACTCGAAATCAACTCAAAATATGAGTCCCAAGAAAGCTAAGTTCAATTCCGGATCATCGCAAAAGTCGAAAGGGGTGTCGATACTGGGAAGGGGTAGTGGAAAAGAGGTAAATGCGTGTAATAGGTGTGGAAAGACACACATAGGTGAATGTAGGGATGGTACGACTGATTGCTATGCATGTGGTAAGCCTGGTCATAGGGTCGCTGATTGTCCTAATAAAGGGAACGAGTGTTATTATTGTTTTGAAAAAGGTCATTTACAAGCGGATTGTCCCGAGTATAAGAAAGATTTAGCAAGTGAGGTGTCAAAAAGGAAGTTAAAACAGAACCAAAGACAAAGGAGTATAGGCCAAGAGCCCTTGCTCATCAGATTACCGCACTTGAAGCTAAGGAATCACAAGACGTGGTGTCAGGTACCTTTATTGTGAATTCTATACCTGCACATGTTTTGTTTGATTCCGGTGCCACTAGGTCATTTGTTTCATATTATTTTTGCAAGCACTTCAATATGTCCCCATGTATGCTAGAGCACCCGTTAGAAGTCGAAATAGCGGACAATAAAATTGTTTTGGTCAATAGTGTGTATAAAGGGTGTAAAATTGTATTAGACGAGGAAAAATTTACAATAGATTTAATACCCATGCAAATGGGAGAATTTCAAGTGATTGTAGGTATTGATTGGATGTATGAAAATGAAGGAATAATTCTATGTCGAAAGAAGATTGTCCTTGTACAAACACCGAGTGGTACAGTTATTTGGATTCACGGGGAACGGTCTAGGCATGCTATCCCAATATGTACTTATGCTAAAGCAAAATGATTCTTATCCCACAGATGTTGGGCCTTTTTGGTACATATGATTGATGATTCAAAGATAATTACTAAGGCGGGTGATGTGCTGGTAGTTAATGAATATTTAGATGTGTTTCCGGATGAGTTGCCCGGTGTTCCTCCCGAACGAGAAGTAGAATTTCGAATAGAGTTAATCCCAGGGGCTACACCGATTACTAAGGCACCTTATCGATTAGCCCCGTCAGAAATGAGGGAAATTATGACTCAATTGCTAGAATTACTTGATAAGGGCTTTATCCGACCTAGGTATGGTCATTACTTGATAAGGGGTACCATCAATTAAAGGTGAAGGAAGAGGATATCCCTAAGATGGCCTTTTGCACTAGGTATGGTCATTATGAATTTGTGGTTATGCCTTCTGGGTTGACGAATGCTCCAGCAGCATTTATGAACTTAATGAATCGAGTGTGTCGTCCAATGCTTGATAAGTTTATAATAGTTTTCATTGACGATATTTTGGTATATTCAAGGAGTGAAGAAGAGCACACCTCCTATTTAAGACAAGTGCTAGAAACTCTAAGACAAGAGAAACTGTATGCTAAATTTCTAAAATGCGAGTTTTGGCTCTGAGAAGTCCAATTTTTAGGGCATGTCATTAATAAAAAGGGCATTCATGTTGATCCAGTTAAGGTTGATGCGGTGATAAAGTAGGAACCACCTATAAATCCCACCGAAGTTAGAAGTTTTCTTGGTTTAGCGGGGTATTACCGACGATTTATATAAGATTTTTCAAGAATAGCCACCCCACTCAACAAATTAACACTTAAGAATGTATAATGGAAATGGGAGGAAAAGCAAGAGCAAGCTTTTCAACTAATAAAAGATAAGCTTGTTCAAGCACCAATTTTAGTATTACCGGAAGAAAATGAGAACATGACGGTATATTGTGATGCGTCTAAGAAAGGTTTGGGGTGTGTGCTAATGCAAAAAGGTAAGGTTATAGCTTATGCCTCACGTCAACTCAAATCTGATGAAAAACGATACCCCACTCATGACATGGAATTGGCGGTCGTGGTTTTTGCTTTGAAAATATGGCGCCACTATCTTTATGGTGTAAAATTTTCCATATAAACCGACCACAAGAACTTAAAATATCTCTTCGATCAAAGAGATTTAAATAATCGGCAGCAGATGTGGCTCGATTTGGTGAAAGACTATGATTGTGAGATCTTATACCACCCCGAAAAGGCTAATGTAGTAGCGGATGCTTTAACCCGAAAGACGAGTCATCATTCATTAAAGATAATGAGTCTAGCTATGGTCGTGACACCACAAATATTTGATCATATTAGGGTGGCACAAGATGAAGCACTAGCACCCGAGAATGTGAGAAAAGAAAGAATTAAGGGTCAAGTTGATGAATTTATGGTAGATTCTCGAGGTTTAAGGCTTCGATACGGAAGAATTTGGGTGCCCCTTCAAAGTGGTGCAAGGAATGAGCATCTAGAAGCGGCTCACATGTAAAGGTATTCGATTCACCCCGGTGCTACTAAAATGTATAGAGATTTAAAAATGGATTATTGGTGGCCGGGAATGAAAAGAGATATAGTCAAGTATGTTCACAAGTGCCTTACTTGTCTTCAAGTGAAGGCCGATCATCAGATGCCTTATGGTAAACTTCAACCGTTAGAGGTACCGGTGTGGAAATGGGAGCATATCACAATGGATTTAGTGACTAAGTTACCTAAGACCCCTCATCAACATGATGCTATATAAGTTATTATTAATAGGTTAACCAAGAGTCCACTGTTTTTACCAATAAAAGAAGCTTCATCTTCAAAAGCAATGTCGAAATTATATGTGCAAGAGGTTGTAGCAAGACATGGAGTACCGGTTTCCATAGTCTCGGATCGCGACACTCGCTTTACTTCACGATATTGGAGAAAGTTTCAAGAAGAAATGGGTACCAAATTGCATGTAAGTACCACGTTTTACCTACAAACGGATGGTCAAAGCGAACGGACCATCCAAACCCTTGAAGATATGCTAAGAGCTTGTGTGATAGATTTGGAGGTAGTTGGGATACTCATCTTCCCTTAGTTAAGTTTTCATTAACAATAGCTAGCATTCTTCCATTGGTATGCCACCCTATGAAATGTTATATGGAAGAAAGTGTAGGACCCGATATGTTAGGGTGAAGTGGGGCAAAGGGAATTAGGAAGCATGGAAATAGTGTTGCAAACAACTAAAATGATAGATCAAATCCGTGAAAGATTGAAAACGGCTCAAGATCGACAAATCGTATGCGGATAGGAGAAGGAGACCGATAGAATTCCAAGTGGGCGACAAAGTAATGCTTAAGGTATCCCCGTGTAAGGGTATTATTTGTGACGACCCGGAAATTTCCGACCAAAATTTAAACTTAATATTTATATGATAACATTATTTTGACATGTTAAGCAATAAATTTTGACAAGTTTTAAAACTTTTAAAATGAGTTTCATACAAACAATTGACCAACCATTTGTTCGACGATTCACGAACGTCATAACTTGTATTAAATATATACTTATGTATATATATGGATATATGGATTATATCTAACTTGAATATATGATAGTTAAGTATCTCATTAAGTATATTAATAATGGGTTTTATATATATAAATTGAGACTACTAACTTAAGGGTTTCGAAAACAATATATATATGTAACATTTAACGACGTAATAACCCTTATGTTAAAATGAATATATATGTATTGTATTAAGATGTATTAATACACTTTTGAAAGATTTAAATACATATATTAATATAAGTATATTCAACAAAGATAGCTATACTCGTATTCGCATTCTATTTCCTCATGAATTCTATTCGTATTTTTATGGTATTTTTACCCATCTAATACGCAGCTTATAGATGTATAACTATTGAAAAATACACTCCTTAGCAGCCCCATTTTTGGATCCTAGCATCTTTTGTCTTGTTAATGAGTCATGAGACAAAAACTCACAAGTTTACTAACCATTTTGGCAACATATGACTCCATTATTAACTTAAAATTCGTCCATATGTACCACCCCATTTTTTCATTCCATGTTCTCATTCTTTACTCCAAATTACTCTCTCAAAATACTTCTATCTTCATACTAGATCATCACCAAGAATTTTTCTCATCATCTAGCTTCAAAATCAAGGTAGAACACTTCTTAAAACTCTTGTTAAATTCCTACTCTATTGCTATCTTAATAAGTTTATAAAACTTGTAAAAACTAGAACTTGTTTTGGTGGAAACCAAGCATGTTTATAAACTAATGTAACCTTACTAACTTGACTTTAAAAACACTTATTTATATGTATTATGACATTATATTAAGTTATTATAAGAATTTATAACTTGTATATATGTATAACACCTTAGAACTTAATATACAACCATTGGTCTCTTTCGGTTCTTGAAAACGGTTTTGACACACGAATTTAAAAGCTATCTTAAACTTTGTGTTAGAGCATATAACTCTGGATATATGTTAATATATATGAATCAAGATTTCTGTAATTTTTTTATGATTTTAGACGAAGTGAAAGTATTTTTCAAAAATTCATTAGTTGACTGATGACAGATTTTATCCGAATCTGTCCACCGTTACAAGTTAAGGGCATAACCTAACTTCGACTATGAAACCAAAACTTTTCAATTATGTTTTGAAAACACAACATATTAAGGAGTCTCCAGCAACTTGATTCATTAAAAACCATGTAATAACATATAATTTATGAATCGAAAGATTTGGCTAAGATTAAGGTTGTATGCTTAATCAATCTAACTAGAAAACTATGCTAACTAAGACCTGGGCTATTTTCCTTGATAACAACTGTTAGTGTAAATGTTAAAAACTAAAATATAGAAGGAAAATTAAAAATATTGAGTTTAGCTATTTTTCATAGCCTACGGACTGTTCCTATAACGAATTATTGAACTGTGCGGACAGATTTACGCACCTGTGACAAAATGAAATTTTAACTAACCTATACTCCAATTCAGAACATATGCCGATTATGGATGGTTATAGGACTCAAATACCTTTCCAATGATGGCTCTTACACCTATAGAAGTTGATGTTATGCGAGGTGTATACGAAATAGTTTATATTTTACTAGGAAAAACTATTAAATACTATACAATTTTACACAAGATATTTATTTATTTATAGAATGGATATACTTAAACCTTGCTACAACACTTATAGGCAGTGTACCTAATCGTACAGTAGTGTAGTTTTTAGTAAGTCCGGTTCGTTCCACAGGGAAATCTTTAAACAAAGCTCAACGCTATATTAATTTACTTTTATAAAAATATAAACATATATATAAGTAATATTATTATTATAAAGGGGGTTTTTACCGTTTAATGACCGGTTTGTCGATTTTAAAACTTTAGTCGCAGTTAAAACCAAATGTAAAATATTAAAAATAAATACAAGACTTAAATTAAAGCGTAAAGTAAATAACAATAATGAAATTGCGAATAATAAAAGTGCGATAAAATAAACTTGCGATAATTAAAGAGTACGATAATTAAAAGTGCGATAAAATAAATTAACAATAAAAATGCGATAATTAGAAGTGCAATTAAATATAAAATAAAGGAAATTAAATATGAAATAAAAGAATTATGCTTATTTAAACTTCCGTAATCATGATGTTCGACGTGTTGATTTTAGTTTTATGCCCATGGGTTAATTGTCCTTTGTCCTGGATTATTTAATCTGTCCGTCTGGTTTTTGTCCATAACAGTCCATCAGTCATAAATATAAAGTGCGAGTGTCCTCGTCAAATTATTATTATACCCGAAGTTAAATATTCCAACTAATTGGGGATTCGAATTGTAACAAGGTTTTAATACTTTGTTTAATGAATACACCAGGTTATCGACTGCGTGTAAACCAAGGTTTTACTACTTTGTTAACAATTACACCAATTACCCTTGAATGTAATTTCACCCCTGTTTTAATTATTCTAGTGGCTATTAATCCATTCCCGTGTCCGGTTAAATGAACGATTATTCGTACATATAAATACCCCACCCATCGTGTCCGATCGAGTGTATATGGTAATTTATAGGGACGCCCAATTGTAAATCTTTATATTAACATTAACAAACTATCATTTAGTTAAACAAATATAAAGCCCATTAATAGCCCATAGTCTAATTTCCACAAGTGTCGTTCTTTTGTCCAAACCCCAATTATGGTACAAAGCCCAATTACCCAATTTTAGTAATTAGCCCAACATCATGATTACTTCGTTTTAAATAAGCATAATAATAACTTAGCTACGAGACATTAATATAAAAAGGTTGAACATAACTTACAATGATTAAAAATAGCGTAGTGTTACACGGACAGAATTTCGACTTACACCCTTACAACATTCGCTAACATACCCTTATTATTAGAATTATAATTAAAATTAAAATTAAAATATAAATTATATATATATATTTTACGTATATATGAGAGAAGAGAGATTGATGGATTGGTTTTTTGGTTCACCAAAACTCGATTTTATAGGAGATGTGGCCTGACTTTTCATGCCATGCGATCGCATGGACTTTCTTCTTCCTGGCCATGCGATCGCATGGCCAGCTGGGAGAGCTCACATGTTACTTGTTTCCTTGTGCCGACGTTTTATAAATAATATAATATATTAAATAATTATAAGAATTATTTAAATATTATATTATATTTATGTGCATAGTTAACTTGTAATTTTTAGTCCGTTGCGTCGAGCATTGAGAGTTGACTCCGGTCCCGGTTCCGGATTTTCGAACGTCCTTGCGTACAATTTAATATCTTGTACTTTGCGTTTTGAATCTTGTACTCTTGTAATTTCGAGACGTTTCTTATCAATAATTGGAACCTCTTTGATTGTCTTTTGTACTTTTGAGCTTTTTGGTCGTTTGCGTCTTCAATTCGTCGAATCTGTCTTTTGTCTTCACCTTTTATTATTTAAACGAATATCACTTGTAAATAGAACAATTGCAACTAAAAGCTTGTCTTTCTTGAGGAATAATGCTATGAAATATATGTTCGTTTTTAGCATTATCAAATATTCCCACACTTGAGCGTTGCTTGTCCTCAAGCAATATCGTCTTGAAATACTAGAATCACTTCTTTATTCTTCACACTTTGTACATCAGTGATTTCTATACGGCGGTATAAACAATGGTAGTAACGATATGGTTTACAGTCCCACATGACTATAAAAATTTAGATCCATTAAGGAAATTGGATCTTTATGAAAACATTTGATCTTTTGAAAATTAAATCTAGTTTTTACCCTAGATAAGTTTTCCGGAATAAACCTTTTAACGGTGTTTGCAAAATATTTTTGTGGGTTTGGTAGGTTTTAGATTTGAAAATTTTAGCTCAAAACTTATGGTTTTGTGTCACCCACTTGCTAACCTTGTATTTGGAAAGCAACACGTCCAGTTCACTTGTCCCGTATATTACCTTTCGGTAAACTACCGTCCAGTTGTAAAGGAAAGCGTTGAACAAGCAACTGTTAAGGCAATGTCCCCTGACATGCTTTTAATTATGGTCTATAACGTGTCGGACGCAATTACTATCCTTGGTAGGAGCAATAGTAAAGTTCATCCTTATGATTTTTCGGTATGGCACAAGGTCCTGTCTTTGACCACTACGCAATCACCGTTCTTACGGTTGACACCCGATTTGATTCAGGTGACCTAATGAATTCTAGGTGAATTCCTAGGATTTTACGTTCAATGGTAATGAACGCATTAAAAGTAGGGTTTTCAGAAAACAAATCGGTTTGTAATTTTTTGATCAAAATATTTTCTCGTTCAAGCTCGAGTTTAGATATCATTGAATTCCATGAGTTTGAATTCTCAATCTTTAAGGTCAATCTCTAGGATTGAGTGATATCAGTCTTAAAAGCTGATTTTTAATCTTTAAGGAGATTATCCTTTCTGGGGATCTGATTCATTAGTCTTATCCAGCTAATTTGCATGGTGCCCCCCCATTGTACGAGATAAATCCTTCTCATGGTTAGGATAAATCTGACCACTTGGCGACCCTGTTTAATGCTGAGGTCCGTGGATTTCCTGCTGATTTTAGTGATGACTTTTCTAGATTTTTCGTCAACCTATAGCTGGTCTGGATGACAACTTCATGACCTAGATCAAGAAGCGCGTTTCTTTTTCGGAAGACTTTACTTCCTTTTAATGATGGAATTGATTCATCGTGTAGATCCATCTCTTCTTTTCTTTCATTGGGTAAAACAGTTTAGTTTAGTCCAAAGCAAAAGTATTTTCAGTTATTTGTTACAGATATATGTGACATATGTTTAAGATAACTTGGTAAATTTTCCCACACTTGGCTTTTATTTTCCTTTTTTATCGTCCTCTATTCCATTTTAAATGAATTTCAACATTTTGGTTTGTTTCTCAATTTATGTCCTTTCCGAGGTAACAATAATTTCGGTGTTAACACCTAGTTTTATCGTTCATAAATATGTATAAACATGATTTTGAGTTCATTTAATTGAAAATTTTGAAATTTTTTACTAGAATTGGGTAGTCAGTATATAAGACTAGGGCTGTTCTTTTTTATCAGAGAGCACTAGATTCTAATACAACTACTATGTTACTAGTATTTTTAATGGTTACCAAGTGTATAAAGTAAAAATTTTTAAAATCCGAAAGAATTTAACCCCTTCCCACACTTAAGATCTTGCAATGCCCTCATTTGCAAGAAATCAGTAACAATTTAAATTATTGAGGGTGATTTGTGTGAAAATGATTAAATTTTACCAAAATTTCCAAATATATTGGCGTTTGTTTGCTGAATGATAAATGGTGCACATCATTTGTTCATTCCGTCTGTTGTGACATCATATTTATTTGTCATCTTGTCGTCAAAATTAGTAGCTTTTGCTGAACTTAATGCCAGTCTTTGAAAATGCGCTGTTTTACCCTGTTTTGAACAATCGACAATATACATACATACAAGTATAATCATGCATGGCAATTTGAAATGGGACTTAATATCCCACTTTCAAATTCTAAATATGAAATATTAGTACACAATAATAATAAAATAATAAAAATTACACAAATTTATCCAATAACATAAGTTTAAACATGAAAAAGTCAAAAGATAAAAACATAAAAATCATAAAAATAACCAATTGGAACTAAATCAGTCTGGATAGGGGTTCCAGTTCATCTCATCGGGTGGGTTCCATTGTTGGTTATAGGTGTTCTGATAGGCTTGGTTATAGTCATACCGGTTAAAGGGTGGTCGGATATCGGGGCTATGTGGCGGAAAATGAGCAGGTCGAGTAGGCACATAGTTATTTGGTACCTGATATGATAGCTGGCTCATGATTTGGTGCTGATGAACTAACCAGCTATCGTGTTGGCGTCGCCTATAATCCTCGTATACTCGCTCGGAGTTCCACTGCTCATACATACTATGTCTTGCCGCGTTCGTCATTGCTTCCTCATCTATACGAACGTGGACGTCAAGAATAGCATCTCGAAAGACATCCCTAATGTCTTCCGCCTCCTCCATTTCCTCGTCTGAGCCTCTCTCTACCTGAGGATGAGATCCCTCATAGGGTACTGCCTGGTTACGTCTACTTTTCAATACTTTAGCACCCACATAAACTTTCAATCCTAAGGGCTCAACCTGTTCTCTACAAATCTGTAATGGACCCCCTTGGTTCCTATCAACACCTAAATACTCTCCAATGATAGTAACAAAAATACCTCCTCCTATTATACTCCCGTCCTGCATTCCCTCTACCATTTTAGATAAATAAAAAGCAACACAGTAAGGGATATTGACAAAGCTTCTAGGATCCCGAATACACTTTAGGTAGAATAAATCATATAAGGTAATTTTTTCTTTATTATGACCTCTTTGTGTAATCGAGTTGGCCAAAAATCTATGAATAATACGAAGCTCGGCCCTGTCAATATGTGTATAGGAGTGTCCTCCTGCTCGTGTAAAAACATCAAAATGTGACATACGCCTCCAAATGGCGTCAGCGTCAAAGTTACTATCTACCCGTTCACCATAATGAATCAAGTTTGTACAATCGGGTAATAGCAACTCACCAGGAGTATAAATCTGTAAGGCCCTGGCCATGTCCAGCATGGACATTCTGTACATCCTACCGCCAAGGATAAACCTAAGAAATCTTCTATCATCTATCCTAACTATATTTGTATCAAGTGATACAGTACTCATCAACTCAACACACCATTCCTTATATACAGGTCTACGAATGGTGAAAAGACGTTCCCAATCTGTAAAAGAAGAACTGCCATACCTTTGAACTAAAAGCTGTCTAACACGGTCAGCTAGATGGACCGTTTCCAAAGGGGCCCAATCAATTACCCTTGGCACCTCTACATTTTTTGTTACCAATTTGAATTTGTTCCTTTGATATGTCTCGTAATCTCTCCATCTTCTATCAAATCTCAGATTAGGATGTAGAGTGTGCTCAGGAATCGTTGGGAATTCTACTGGCGGCCTCATTGGGAATACTATGAATTCATCAACAAACTGTTCCGGATCATAATAAGGTATGTGCTGATCAGGCTGTTGTTGTTCCTGTTGTGGTTCTTGTTCGTGTTGCATTTCTGGCTGTGGTTCTTGTGCTGGTGCTGGTCGTCTAGATGATGATGCTCCTGAACCTCCAGTATCGGCTCTCTGTAAAACACATTAAACACAAAAATTGTGCATCCAAATATGCATTAGTGTTAGCAAAATAACAACTTAAAACAATCACTATAACATGTTAAATCAAAATTAAACTTATACACATTTTCACAATTTTTCACAATTCTACATTTTTCAAATAAGCACATATGAAAATGTATACAAAATTCATAAGCATTTAACTCAAATAACATGTCAAAATATTCATTACTAATAATTTAACAAGTCTCAAATGGCAAATATATCAAATTAATCAAGTTCATGAATTTTGGACTTAAAAAGTCCACTTTAATCTCCAAAAATCATGTTTAGGATCATTGTTTTGATCATTTAACTATCTAAACATGTTACACTACTCAATTTGGCAATAATTCATGACAAAAATCGGCCATAGCCTGTTTATATCAAAAAGCCCCAAATTGCTCAAGAACACAAACCCTAGATTTCTAAAAATTTTGAAGTTTTTGGCTTCAAATCATGTTAAATAGCATCAATCTAGGTTATACATGCATAAAATACTAACAATTTATCACTAATTACACTAGAAATTAATAAAATTGCATTAGGTAAAAAATTGGTAATTATCACAAAAACTAGGAATTTATAGAGTTTAGGGGTGTAATTTTTACCAATTTGCTGAGGAATGAGAATCTAGGCATGATTAGAGCAAGAAAAATGACGAATTACGGTGAATTTTGGTGAAATTTGGTGAATATTTGGGAGTATTTTCGGGTATGTGTGTGTGTTGTGGTGTAGAAGTAGACTCTCTGCTGTTTTTGTTCCTGACCAGCATTTGGTCCCCATGCGATCGCATGGGTTCCAAGTGCAAACCCCATGCGATCGCATGGGGTGCCGGCTACAGTGTTTTCAGCTTCTTTTTTTTTTTTTTTTTTTTTTTTTTTTTTTTATAAAACCTTATACTTTATAAAACTTATAATTATTTAAATTTTAAAAATTTGGTTTTCTTTAGGAGCGAGGGCGTTTCGGATCGTTGTCCTAGTCTGTCCCTCGACAAAATTTTAAAATTTGTCAAATCAAAGCGCTGTTTTTAAAAGTAAAGATTTTTGGGTTTTTTAATGTTTTTGGCATACTTTAATTCAATAAGATTAAAAATAATGATAATAAAAGTTCTCGTCCCTCCCTTGGGTAAAGCAATTTCGGTTCAAAGACCTAGTCTTCAACTTACGACGAATTTTTAAAAATCATATTTTTAACTTAATGAGATAAAGTAAATTTTTGTTTTTAAATTCACACAACATAAATATAAAATTCAAAATTAATATTAAAAAAAATCACACCAAACTTAAAATTTGAAATGCATAAAATTAAAAATTCATATTTTAAAAATTAAAAGTTCACACCAATATTAATTTAAAAATTCATAAATTCATATCAAACTTATATTAATTTTTCAAATATTTACAATTTTAAATATATTGTTTTTACAAAATTTACAATATTAATTTAAGATTTAAATATTAATTTTAAAAACATGGTAAAAATAAATTTAAAAATCTTTTTGTCTTTTTATCCCACTTTAATCAATCAAATATTATCAAAAATATGCGCCCCTCTTTTCGGTAAAGTAATTTCGGTTCCAAGACCTAATTTAACTCATGACGAATTTTTGAAATATTTTGGTTTGATTGATTAAAGATATTTATACCTTAAGAATAAACGTTAAATTTCGCAGTGATGTAATAAATTTTTGAATGATATCAATAATTTCGGTCGCCAAACCTAATTTTATTCAATACCAATTTAATACTTTTTAGCGAACAAATTAGCGTTTATTATCAAAAGGTTAAAAATAAAAATAAAAATAAAAACTGTACAGACATACCTGTGAAATAGATTTCTTAGTTATATGATATATCCCATTCATAAGATAGTCGGTTTAATTGGTTTTCCATGGCTACATAGGCGTAACCTCGAGCATTCAGTGTCTTTTCTTCTAAACATATGAACGGTCCGTCTCTGCATAAAGTAACAAATTCGGTATTTGAATAGGTTTGATTATTGGAACATTTACCTCCATGTGACCATTTTCCGCATTTGTGACATCGTTCTAGGTGTCGTGCTCTTCTTTTCGCTGCGGATTTCGATTTTCCTTTACCAAATTGTAACTTATTATCTTCGCATCTGGATTCTTTTCTAACTCCGTCCATTCTTTCTCTGATTACTGATACTATTTCACTCGGTAGTATGTCATTATTACGTTTAGTGATCAAAGCGTGAAGCATTAGACCATGGTTTAGTTCACAGGCAGTCTTCATTTTGTAAAAACCTAAAAAAAATAAAAATTCAGAATGGGGGGAGAAGACTAGTTCTTTAGGGTCTGCTAGGGAAAGACCATTCGGGTTCCATTTTCGAGAACTACACGAAAACAGACAATCTAACTCTAACAGAAATACATATTATCCTTTAAAGACTTGATTCTCCCCACACTTAGTTAGCTGTGGTGTCGAAATTGTGATTAACTTCGTTGTCGACTTCCATCGGACCATGTATGTAATGTTTAACTCTGTGACCATTAACTTTAAATTCAATCCCATTTGAATTTATTAATTCTATCGTTCCGTATGGGAAAACTCTTTTGACTATGAATGGTCCAGACCATCTTGATTTCAATTTTCCAGGAAATAGCTTGAATCGTGAATTGAAAAAAAGAACTCTGTCTCCTTCTTTAAATTCTTTTGAACTTCTGATTCTTTTATCATGCCATTTCTTCGTTCTTTCTTTATAGATTAACGAATTTTCGTATGCTTCATGTCTTAATTCTTCTAATTCGTTTAGTTGACTTAATCGTATACGTCCGGCTTCATGTAAATCAAGATTACATGTCTTCAAAGCCCAAAATGCTTTGTGTTCAATTTCTACTGGAAGATGACATGCTTTTCCATAAACAAGTCTAAAAGGTGTGGTTCCAATTGGAGTTTTGTAGGCTGTTCTAAAAGCCCAGAGTGCATCCTCCAATTTAATGGACCATTCCTTCGGATTTGATCCTACGGTTTTCTCTAGAATACGTTTTAAAGCTCGGTTGGTATTTTCAACTTGTCCACTTGTTTGTGGATGATATGCGGTGGAGATTTTATGAGTTACTCCATATCTTTTAAGAACTTTCTCAAGTTGATTATTACAGAAATGAGTACCCCGATCACTTATTAAAGCTTTCGGTGTTCCAAACCTTGCAAAAAGACGTTTTAAAAAGTTGACTACAACTCGTGCATCGTTAGTTGGGAGAGCTTGTGCTTCCGCCCATTTAGATACATAATCAATGGCTACGAGTATATATAGATTATTATGAGATTTTGGAAATGGACCCATAAAGTCAATACCCCAAATGTCAAATACTTCACATACTTGGATGACATTTTGTGGCATTTCATCACGTTGACTTATTTTTCCGGCCCTTTGACATGCATCACAGGATTTGCAAAGAAGGTGTGCGTCTTTGTAAATTGTAGGCCAATAGAATCCAGCTTCATAAACTTTTCTTGCTGTTAGTTGAGGCCCATAATGCCCTCCTGTTGGTCCTGTGTGACAATGGTTTAAAATTTTACTAGCTTCATCTCCAAATACACATCGGCGTATTATTCCATCGGGACAACTTTTAAACAAATGTGGATCTTCCCAGAAATAGTGTTTTATATCACTGAAGAATTTCTTTCGTCTTTGGTATGATAATCCTTTTTCAAGGAATCCACAAACTAAGTAGTTTGCATAGTCTGCAAACCATGGGATTTCTTTATAATCTATCTTCAATAGATATTCATCAGGAAAGTTGTCTTGTATGGCTGACTCATTTAGAACTTCTAATTCGGGATTTTCAAGACGAGAAAGATGATCAGCGGCGAGATTTTCTGCTCCTCTTTTATCTCGGATTTCAATATCAAACTCTTGTAAGAGTAAGATCCAACGTATTAATCTTGGTTTAGCATCTTGTTTTGAAAATAGGTATCTAAGAGCAGAATGGTCGGTATAGACCACCGTTTTTGCTAGAACGAGATATGATCGAAATTTGTCAAAAGCAAAGACAATAGCAAGGAGTTCTTTTTCAGTAGTTGTATAGTTCGTTTGTGCTCCTTGTAACGTCTTACTAGCATAATATATAGGTTGAAATCGTTTTTCAATCCTTTGTCCTAAAACGGCTCCCATTGCAAAATCACTTGCATCGCACATTAGTTCAAATGGTAGATTCCAATTTGGTGTTATCATGATCGGTGCATTAGTGAGTTTCTCTTTAAGAATATTAAAAGATTTGATACACTCATCTGAAAAGATGAATGGCGCATCCTTTTCTAGGAGTTTATTCATAGGAGTGGCAATTTTAGAAAAATCTTTTATGAAACGTCGGTAAAAACCGGCATGCCCTAGAAAACTCCTAACTCCTCTAACATTGGTGGGATGTGGAAGTTTAGCAATTACATCTACTTTAGCTCTATCCACTTCAATTCCTTCTTTTGAAATTTTATGTCCAAGAACGATGCCTTCTTTAACCATGAAATGGCATTTCTCCCAATTAAGTACTAGATTTGATTTTTCGCATCTAATTAGCATTCGTTCCAGATTAACTAGACATGATTTAAATGTATCACCGAAGACTGAAAAGTCATCCATGAATACTTCCATGCATTCTTCTATCATGTCGTGAAAAATCGCCATCATACACCTTTGAAAGGTTGCAGGGGCGTTGCAAAGTCCAAATGGCATGCGTTTGTAAGCAAAAGTACCATAAGGGCACGTGAATGTGGTTTTCTCTTGGTCCTCGGGTGCTATTGGAATTTTAAAATATCCGGAAAATCCATCTAGAAAACAATAGTAACTATTTCCGGCTAATCTTTCCAACATTTGATCAATGAAAGGTAAGGGAAAGTGATCTTTTCTGGTGGCGTCATTTAATTTTCTATAATCAATACATACACGCCATCCTGTTATAGTCCTAGTAGGAATAAGCTCATTTTTCTCATTTGTAATGACAGTCATGCCACCCTTCTTAGGTACGCATTGAACTGGGCTTACCCATGGACTATCAGAAATTGGATATATCAAACCTGCATCTAGCAGTTTAATAATCTCTTTCTTAACTACATCTTGCATATTAGGATTTAGTCTTCTTTGGCGTTGCACATACGTTTTATGACCTTCTTCCATAAGGATTTTATGTGTGCAATACGAAGGACTTATTCCTTTAATATCATGAATCTTCCATGCAATGGCTGGTTTATGAGCTTTCAACACAGAAATGAGTTGTGATTTCTCATTTTCAGTAAGAGAAGACGATATTATTACAGGTAATTCAGATTCACCATGTAAATAAGCGTATTCCAAATGGTTTGGAAGTGGCTTTAACTCTAATTTTGGGGGTTCTTCTATCGATGATTTATATCGATATCTGTCTTCTTCTTTTAGCATTTGAATTTCTTCTATTGTTGGTTCATATCCATTAGCTATAAGTGTAGCTAACATTTCAGCTTCATCAATTGGTTCATTACCTTCTCCTAAAGAACATTCTCCTGTTCCTTGTAATTCTGGAAATTCTTCTAATAATTCTGCATGTGAATCTATAGTTTGAATGTAATAACATGTATCATCTGCAGATTGCGGTTGTTGCATGGCTCTATCAACAGAAAAGGTAACACTCTCGTCCTCTATACTTAGGGTCAGTTTCTTACCGAACACGTCTATCATTGCTTTAGCCGTGTTTAAGAATGGTCTTCCTAATATGAGAGGAACTTGAGAATCTTCTTCCATGTCCAGAACAACAAAATCTACTGGAAATACTAAAGTACCAACTTTAACTAGCATGTTCTCCATTATCCCTCTAGGATATTTTATTGATCTATCTGCTAGTTGTATGCTTATTCTTGTTGGTTTCAATTCTCCAAGGTCTAGTTTAGTGTATAGTGAATACGGCATTAGATTTATACTAGCACCTAAGTCTGCCAATGCTTCTATTGAACTAAGACTACCCAGAAAACATGGAATTGTGAAACTTCCTGGATCAGATAGTTTTTCTGGTATCTTATTCAACAGCACTGCTGAACAATTAGCATTCATAGTAACAGCCGAGAGTTCTTCCATTTTCTTTCTATTTGAGATTAGATCTTTCAAGAATTTAGCATATCTAGGCATTCCTGAAATCACATCAATGAAAGGAAGATTTACATTTATCTGTTTAAACATATCCAAAAATTTGGATTGCTCGGCTTCAAGTTTCTCTTTCTTCATTTTACTCGGGTAAGGAAGTGGTGGTTGGTATGGTTTAACATAAGGTTTATCCTTAACTGTGTTATCTTCATTAACTTTTTCAACTACCGGTTCTTTTTCCTTATCTTGATCAGGTTGTGGTTCTTGTGGAGTAGGAATAGTTTCATCAGAAGTTACAGGTATTTCAGGTGGTTTAAGTGTTGTACCACTTCTTGTGGTAATGGCTTTAGCTGTTTCATTCCGGGGGTTAGCATTTGTATCGCTTGGTAAACTTCCCGGTTTTCTTTCACCTATTAACCTTGCTAGGTTACTTACTTCTTGTTCCAGATTTTGAATAGAAGCTTGTTGATTTCTAAATGCTTGAGCATTTTGTTCATTGGTTTGTTTCTGAGATGTGAAAAACTGTGTTTGAGTTTCAACTAGCTTCGTCATCGTATCTTCTAAATTCAGCTTTTTATCATCGGTTTGTTGTGGTGGTTTGTTTTGAAAATTCGGTCTTTGCTGGTTGTAAGTATTATTGGATACTTGTTGATTGCTAGGACCTTGTTGGTTGTTGTATGGAATATTTCGGTTATAATTCTGGTTTTGATTGTAAATCGGTCTTGGCGGTTGATAATTATTCTGATAATTATTTCCAGGCCTTTGGTTTATGTATGAAATATTCTCTCTTTGTTCCATTGTTAATTCAATACTGAGACAATCTTTTGTCAAATGTGGTCCTCCACACTGCTCACAACTAATTCGTATTGAGTGAATATCCTTAGTCATCTTTTCCATTCGTCTCTCCACAGCATCTATCTTTGCGGAAATGGAATCTAAGTCATGGCTAGAATCGGCTCTAGCTGCTTTAGATGATCTAATGATATCTTTTTCTTGGTGCCACTCATGTGAGTGGGAAGCAGTGTTATCAATAATTTTGTAAGCATCAGTTTCGGTTTTCTTCATAATAGAACCACCAGCTGCTATATCTATGTCTTTTCTTGTAGTGATGTCGCATCCTTGGTAGAATATTTGTACTATTTGACAGGTGTCTAAACCATGTTGCGGACATCCTCTTAACAACTTTCCATATCTAGTCCACGCCTCATATAGAGTTTCATTTGGTTTCTGTGTGAACGTAACAATTTCTGCTTGAAGTCTTACGGCTTTAGATGCATGAAAGAATTGTTTAAGAAATTTGTCAACTAAAACGTCCCATGTATCAATCGCCCCTTCAGGTAACGATTCCAACCAATCTTTGGCTTCTCCCTTTAAAGTCCAGGGAAATAACATGAGATATATCTGTTCATCCTCTACTTCTCGTATTTTAAATAGTGTGCAGATCCTATTAAAGGTACGTAGATGTTCATTTGGATCTTCCTTCGGCGCACCACTAAATTGGCATTGATTAGTCACCATGTGTAGAATTTGTCCTTTGATTTCATAATCTGGCGCATTAATGTCTGGATGAGTAATTGCGTGACCTTGGCCAGTGCGTTTAGCTCTCATTCGGTCTTCCATACTTAAAGGTTCCAGATTCTCCATAATTGAATTTGTTGAATCGGTATCACTAGATGATTCTGATTTAATGGTTCGTTCCTTAACAATCTCTGTTTGAATGATTGGTGGTTCCGGAGGAAAGTTTAATGGTTCAGGATCTACGAACCGTTCCTGAATATTCTCCGGATTCTCAATTGTGAGGTCGGGTTCAAAAAATGGATTATCGGAAATTTGAACTGAAGTACTTGGTCTACTGGATGACGATTCTAAAGAAAAATCAACGGCGGTTATATTTGCTAAATGTCTTGATCTAGTTACAGGTGGTGAACGTACAAAAGGTGGTGAACGTCTTGCTCGGTGCATTCACTGAATATCCTATTAGTTTTAAAAAGGAAAGAAAAATTATAATAAGTTATCCAATCAATAGACTTTTCTGATTTTGCCCACGTTTCGAATAGCCAAAAGATGCAGCAGAGGGGCAGGATTCGTTTGGTCTCAATATAATTGAGGACTGTTTGGCTCCAATAACCCGGTCCACGTACAAATCCAACTATTACTACGAACCAGAAAATTTTGATGTCTATTAATTTAACCACTTAAAATAAATTTTCGTAATTTTAAGAAATTTAGATAAGAAGTAGAATAAAAATCTATGTCCTAAAACTAGAATAGCGAGAAATAAGAAAGAAAAAGAGTTCGTCGAAAAAGGTCGAAAAAGAAAAATGGTTGAAAAATAAAAGGTGATGAAAAAAATAAAAGAAACTTATAAAACTTAAAAATACTTTACTAACCTAACCTTATTACTACAACTAACTTAAAATTATAATCGCAAATTGAGATTACTAATTGGAATGATAATTGATACATAGTAAAAGGTCGTCTAAAAATATTAAAGCTTACAAGAAAAACTAAATCCCAAATAAAAGAAACTAAAACTTAAAAAGGCGTCGCAAAATTTTAAAGTACCTAAATCTTAGTCTAAAGAAAAAGCACTTAAGGAATTCTACGGCAAAGCCTAAAAATCTAGGAGTAAAAATGACTATAGCAAAAACTAAGTTTAAAACTAAATATGAGCTAAAAATACAAAAGTTATGCTACAATGATTAAAAAGGGACAAAATATAAAAATATATAAAAAAAAGTTGTAAAAAATACAATTTTTATAAAAATATTATTTTTATATTATTTATTTTATAAAACTATTAATTTTATAATTTAATGAAAACTAAAATAAAACTAAATATAACAAATTAATAATAATAAAAACTAAACTAATAATAAAAACAATAATACCCTAATTAGGGTTTTAATTATATAATAATAATAATAATTTCGTAATTATTGCAGCAGGAAGTCAAATCTGGCGTGTCAGATGGGCTCATGCGATCGCATGAGTCCTCAGTTGCCCAGCCATGCGATCGCATGGGCTAGGGTTTCGGGCCATAGAGTGGGCTGCTACAGTACAGGCCGAAAATTTTTTTTTTTTTTTTTCTGTTTTAATAAAATTATGTAATATATTTATATAAATTAAATAAAACTTATATTTTTATAAAATAAAGATAAAGAAACTTTTATATAACTTACAAACTCTTTAAAAAAATATTTATATTTTTGTTTTTATTTTTATATTTTCGAATATTTAAAACGTATTTCTACAAAACGTACTAAAAATAAAAATCTTTTTTTTTTCTTTTTTATGTGTGTGGCGTTTCCCCGGCAGCGGCGCCAAAAATTACTTGATGTTATGCGAGGTGTATACGAAATAGTTTATATTTTACTAGGAAAAACTATTAAATACTATACAATTTTACACAAGATATTTATTTATTTATAGAATGGATATACTTAAACCTTGCTACAACACTTATAGGCAGTGTACCTAATCGTACAGTAGTGTAGTTTTTAGTAAGTCCGGTTCGTTCCACAGGGAAATCTTTAAACAAAGCTCAACGCTATATTAATTTACTTTTATAAAAATATAAACATATATATAAGTAATATTATTATTATAAAGGGGGTTTTTACCGTTTAATGACCGGTTTGTCGATTTTAAAACTTTAGTCGCAGTTAAAACCAAATGTAAAATATTAAAAATAAATACAAGACTTAAATTAAAGCGTAAAGTAAATAACAATAATGAAATTGCGAATAATAAAAGTGCGATAAAATAAACTTGCGATAATTAAAGAGTACGATAATTAAAAGTGCGATAAAATAAATTAACAATAAAAATGCGATAATTAGAAGTGCAATTAAATATAAAATAAAGGAAATTAAATATGAAATAAAAGAATTATGCTTATTTAAACTTCCGTAATCATGATGTTCGACGTGTTGATTTTAGTTTTATGCCCATGGGTTAATTGTCTTTTGTCCTGGATTATTTAATCTGTCCGTCTGGTTTTTGTCCATAACAGTCCATCAGTCATAAATATAAAGTGCGAGGGTCCTCGTCAAATTATTATTATACCCGAAGTTAAATATTCCAACTAATTGGGGATTCGAATTGTAACAAGGTTTTAATACTTTGTTTAATGAATACACCAGGTTATCGACTGCGTGTAAACCAAGGTTTTACTACTTTGTTAACAATTACACCAATTACCCTTGAATGTAATTTCACCCCTGTTTTAATTATTCTAGTGGCTATTAATCCATTCCCGTGTCCGGTTAAATGAACGATTATTCGTACATATAAATACCCCGCCCATCGAGTCCGATCGAGTGTATATGGTAATTTATAGGGACGCCCAATTGTAAATCTTTATATTAATATTAACAAACTATCATTTAGTTAAACAAATATAAAGCCCATTAATAGCCCATAGTCTAATTTCCATAAGTATCGTTCTTTTGTCCAAACCCCAATTATGGTACAAAGCCCAATTACCCAATTTTAGTAATTAGCCCAACATCATGATTACTTTGTTTTAAATAAGCATAATAATAACTTAGCTACGAGACATTAATATAAAAAGGTTGAACATAACTTACAATGATTAAAAATAGCGTAGTGTTACACGGACAGAATTTCGACTTACACCCTTACAACATTCGCTAACATACCCTTATTATTAGAATTATAATTAAAATTAAAATTAAAATATAAATTATATACATATATTTTACGTATATATGAGAGAAGAGAGATTGATGGATTGGTTTTTTGGTTCACCAAAACTCGATTTTATAGGAGATGTGGCCTGACTTTTCATGCCATGCGATCGCATGGACTTTCTTCTTCCTGGCCATGCGATCGCATGGCCAGCTGGGAGAGCTCACATGTTACTTGTTTCCTTGTGCCGACGTTTTATAAATAATATAATATATTAAATAATTATAAGAATTATTTAAATATTATATTATATTTATGTGCATAGTTGACTTGTAATTTTTAGTCCGTTGCGTCGAGCATTGAGAGTTGACTCCGGTCCCGGTTCCGGATTTTCGAACGTCCTTGCGTACAATTTAATATCTTGTACTTTGCGTTTTGAATCTTGTACTCTTGTAATTTCGAGACGTTTCTTATCAATAATTGGAACCTCTTTGATTGTCTTTTGTACTTTTGAGCTTTTTGGTCGTTTGCGTCTTCAATTCGTCGAATCTGTCTTTTGTCTTCACCTTTTATTATTTAAACGAATATCACTTGTAAATAGAACAATTGCAACTAAAAGCTTGTCTTTCTTGAGGAATAATGCTATGAAATATATGTTCGTTTTTAGCATTATCAGAAGTCGAACACACTATGAGATATACCTATCGGGAGTTGACTATTTAAAATCAGGAAATCTATATAAGATTTAAAATAAGACTAACAACTAATTACTAACTTAAATAAGTAAAAATATTATATAATTAATATATAAACTTGTTTTATCAATATTATATGTTAATAATATTATTTAATATATATAATTGATATAGGTTCGTGAATCCGAGACAAACCATGCAGTTGTTCAGTGCCGTCATATACATAATTGCTAAGAAATACAGTATAGTGAGTTTCATTTGCTCCCTTTTTAAATGCTGTTGCATTATATATTTTTGGGCTGAGATAACATGCGTTATTTTTATAACTATTTTACGAAATGGACATAAGTACTAAAAACATATTCTACGTTGAGTTGTACCACTTTCCATATTTTTCCCTAATAGCTTGGTAACTAATATTTACATGTTGTAAGAACATGTAAGCGCGAATCCTATTGATAGATCTATCAGGTTTAACAACCTCGACCAGGCTAGTCACTCTAGTATCGTAAATGGTTGCATAGTACTTCGTTTTTACTACAGTTGGTACAGTGTAGGGAGATTTCATAATAAAGGGAATATGCCACATTAATTGTTAAGTATGGTTACCGAAGCGCTCAACAACTTATAGAATACTTTTATACACTTGCAAGTGCACGGATATTTATGGAAACTGAAATCTTGTGGTCTATTACTATTAAGGAAATGATTGATTATGATAAACTAATGAACTCACCAACCTTTTGGTTGACACTTTAAAGCATGTTTATTCTCAGGTATTAAAGAAATCTTCCGCTGTGCATTAGCTAATTTTAAGGATATTACTTGGAGTCATTCATGACATACTTTGAAAGACGTTGCATTCGAGTCATTGAGTTCATCAAGATTAGTATTAAGTCAATTATAGTTGAATGTAATATGAAATGGTATGCATGCCGTCAATTTTTGATGTAAAGAAAGTTTGTCTTTTAAAAACGAATGCAATGTTTGTAAAATGTATCATATAGAGGTCAAATACCTCGCGATGTAATCAACTATTGTGAATCGTTTATAATGTATATGAACGGGTTATTTCAGTTGGTATCAGAGCGGTGGTCGTAGCGAACCAGGTCTACATTAGTGTGTCTAACTGATAGTCGTTAGGATGCATTAGTGAGTGTGGACTTCGACCGTGTCTGCATGTCAAAAGTTTTGCTCATCATTTTTGTCGGAAATTACCTGCTTATCATTCTTAGTCTAGACACATCTTATTGCATTGATTGCATGAATAGTGTATAGACAAAATTCATATTTTAGCGTATCTGTTAATTCATATTTTAGCGTATCTGTTACTGTAAACTTTGCCTGACATAATCAGTAAATTCCTCCGTAATCTACGAAACCTTTTGCTTTATATATATAGATATTCTATGTAATTAGAATACCACCCGATAGCCATAAAATCATTTCATATCGAAAAATCCTTTATTCAATCGTACGAAATGGAATTCGTCATTAGTTCAAGTCCTTCGAATTTCGAAATGGAATCCCACTCAAGCTCCGAAAGCAGTGTGACTGGAATGGATCAATCAATCAGCCATCATCTATTCTGGATGAATTGGGGATGGGTTCGTAGCCTCCTTAATCATTGGAGACAAGAAGAAGGCGATCCTTTCCATCCACCACATTGCCCTCTTGGCGAAGAACCTGAAGCACTTACCGGCGAACCTGTCTAAAACACCATTTTCTCTCTCATTTCCAGAGTATCTCGTTATGATTATATACTATACCAAATTCTATATTTTATTTATCCGCTCGTCCAAACCGACAATCACCCCGGTGTAATAGAAGAAGTCAACGAGCTTCACGCTCGGGTAGTGGCTTTGGAGAATATGGTGCAAAGGTTTTAAACACCAGCCGCAGTAGCCCCACCAACATAACCAGTACCACCATCATCATCGCCAACAGTACCATTACCACCCCAACCTCAACCGCGTCGTAAACCTCAGCTTTACAAACTGTCCCACGAGCACCAATGTCATACGCTCTGTAGATACCAAGGAATACCAACAACAACAAACGATGAAGTGTTGATTCATAACTTCATTGGAGAAACACTCCGCGGTGATTATAAAATATCCAAAGTCTTAGAGATTATCTATTCTAGCCCTAACCATAAATTAGATGAATAAACCAAAATAGAAACCCTGACAAGAATGGTGCGTGATTTACAAGCTAGACTTGTTTTATCAGCAGCATCAACAGTACCGTTAGCATCACCAGCACCGTTAGTACCATCAGCATTATCAGCACTAGCAGCACCTATAACATCACAAGCTCCGACAGTTCAAGAATCACCGTGGACATCATTACTAATCAACAATGCGTATAATGAAGTATTAATTATAGTAGTGAAATACTCTGTGAAGATTATGAAATCTCTAATGTTAGATATTATTCATTTCTAATTCCAGCCTAAGATCAAATGAGCTTAATTTAGTATTAACTCATTAAATCTGTATTACATCTGAAGAAAATATATATATATTTTTTCGTAAAGACTGTAATAAAATTCTCTGGTATAAAACATTATTTGTGAAATTTTTTTTTAACGGGTAGGTAATACCCGAGAGATATATATAAATTCACAATTAATATGTTACATTCTTCGAATTTGATTCAGTAATCATCAACTATATATACATTCTTTTATAGAAATCAGAACAACTATACTCATTCAAAATCTAATTACATATTCTGATTTTGAAATCTCGGAATTCAATTCAAGATATAACTGGTATCATCACTCTTAGATTCCTACATCTTTCAAAGCTATACTTTGACTTCAAAACTGTGATAGAACATCATATGTATATTAACGATTACAATCTGTGTTCAAACCTTCCGAAATTTTTGAAGACACTTCAAACAATGAACAATCGAGATGATGATCCAACCACATGTTACCCACAGTTTTGTACCTGAAAAACTCTTGAAACCAAAGTCATAGTTTAACACGTATCCGTGTCAGACCCTTTGGCATTTATTAGCTAAAATAACTTTTCAATTGGGGTTCAAAATAGACAGTTTTGTCACAGCTCCAGCAAGTCAACTTCGACTTCTCAGTCAAAACAGTCTTATTATAACCTCGATATATATGTTGCCCTTTCACCAACGTTATCGGGGCACCGTTTATGTCCACCACATTAGAAATAAACTTATCCACAACTTCACTGATCTTTGACCTTCCGAAGAATCATTATATTTATCAAAACTCCATCATTTACTCATCCGCACCTTATAACAAGAATTGCCATACCAATTATTGAGAATCATCAATCAGTATTTTGAAATCTCGCAGCATATCTATGCCAACAATTATATGTGTACGTCTACCTCCAAGACTTACAGACTGCGAATGTGAAGTTTCTGAAAAACACCCTAAACTGCGAACTAGTTCTGGAAATTTTGAAAAATACTGATGAAGCAGCAAAAACTATAAACTACCTTAACAGTCAAAAGTTTGATGATAAAGAATAATGTGTTGGCAAAGCTCAGAAAAAGAGAAGGTTTAAAACTGGAAAACGGATTGAGCAAGCTATGAAGGAGACTGTGGAAAAATTACAAAGACGAAATCTACCTTCAAAGAATCCAAATGATTCAGTGTCTGCTGAAATCCTTAGCAATTACCTTGCTCTTTACTCTAAAACCCTTGCGGACGATATTCTTTATCATCCTCTTATCTTAAATATTCTAAGATATCATCGTATATTTCATTATAAATATCCTCCATATTTCTGAAGATATTTTCATAACTATTCTTAACTGAAATCTTTTATTTTTCCATGATATCAGTATTACATCAGAAAGGAAACTGTTTTAGTTTCTAAATTCTGAAACCTTCGAGTGTAAAATATGAATGTTTTTGAAGTAGTGTTGGGAACTGAAGCATGAGTTAGTATAATATAATGACACTTGATCAACGTGATTATATTACAGTAAGTCATGCTGAGTTTCTAATGGGACATGACGATTCACAGACCATACCATCATCATGTGCCATGTTACATGACTCTGGTATTCTATTAAACCTCTAAAAATATCAAGAAAATATTTTCTTGATAATTCAGTCTTTACCAGGATATTCTGGTAATTTGACAAATCAAGATCGTGCCATTTCAATTTCTCTCTTAGAACATTAGTCATTGTTCATTCGAAACTCCATACCTATAAATTCTGGACCATTACTTGCGAAGAGAAAACAAAAGCATGAAGCTCCGAAATAGAAATGGGAGTATAAATTGCTGCAAATATGAGAAAGCATTAACTGTGGATGTCAATGATTATAGAAAGACAGAAGCAGGGATTCTGAAATATAAGGGAAGAAATAAAGCCCAACAATAACTCAGAAATTACAAACCGTGTATATTGATGCATATAGCAATATAAAGACACGGGAGAACTAAAATCACTAGGAAACCAAGAGTATAGTAGAAGTAAATAGATTCTTCTGGCGGCAGATGAAAAAGAAGAATGGAAGATATGAAAGTTAGGAGTATATCAAGAATCAGAACTGGATGGAGTATATTGACGAATGCTTTAAAGTATGAATTGAGGGAGGAAGAATAGAAGGTATGAGCTGTGAAAATAAGGAAATGAAGAGGGTGGATTTATACTAAAATATCCGACAGGGCAATCAAAACAGATTATCGCATTTAACCAAAGAGTATCCTAATTTCCTTAATTTTTGAAGAATCAAATCTTATTTAGATTTCGAAGATTTTCTTCTAAAATTCCTTGAATTCCAAAAATCAACCGTGGCTACGTCACCGGATAAGACGAACATGTATTTACTCATTTTCACTCTTTTGCGATAGCTTCACTCGTACTCTTCACAAAATCAACTTAATTTATCTATATTACCCAATGATGATAAAACTCTAATTTTCAGCTCTTATGCGTCATGAAAACATACTTATTGTCAGCCATGACGATCCCAATCAAATTTCGGGACGAAATTTCTTTAACGGGTAGGTACTGTGACGACCCGGAAATTTTCGACCAAAATTTAAACTTAATATTTATATGATAACATTATTCCGACATGATAAGTGTAACATCCCGCCTTTTTCCATTTACTTTTCCGTTATACTAATTTAAACTCCGTTATATGTTTATAACATCTCCCGTTAATACGCGTTTTAAAATATTCCGTTTAGGTATTTTCCGCACCCGACTACAAACTCGAGGGACTAAAATTGACACGGGGCAAACTAGTTGACTAGGTCAACTAGTCCACCCCAATCACCACCATTCAACCATCTCCCTCTCTCTCTCTTTCTCTCTAACAAGAACACACACACATTTACCAAATTCATTCAATCATCATCTAAATTCGACCTAGGAGGCTTACAACAAAATAAATTACATATTCGTGATCCTCTCTTCATCCTCTTCATTTTGGTACCAACTTCATCTCGTTTGAGTAACATTTCTAAAACTCTAGATTTCTCTAAATTCGTGTTTTTGACTTGAAATGGTGTTAGTTAGTGTCTATGGCTCATTGTGATGTCGTGTATGTAATTTGTATGCTCGATCGCGTTGTTTTAGTATAACTAGCATGAACTTGACTTTTGGTGTGTTGTTCTTGAATTTTGGATGATCATATGTTGTTAGATGTTAAAAGTTCATGTTCTAATTGTGTTCCTAGTATCACTAGCTTCAATTTGATGTGTAGGTTGATTAAGAAAACTTCAAAAGCATGATTATTGATTTTGAGATGTTTGACTAGGGTTTGATGGTTCTTGACATGAATTTTTGGATGCTTGAATGCCATGGAATGTTAATTGTTAGTGTTTAGTTGTAATGTATGCCTCATTACCTTCAAAACGGCATATCATATGTGAGAATTGGATTCCCGAAACTCAAAATGCATTTGATGAACTTGAAAATTTGAAAATAGACTTTTATTGATCACTTGACGAGAAATTGGTTGTTGAAAATGATGTTTTTGATTGATGATACAAGTTTAGTTGTGTTCCTTGTCAAAAGAGCTTTCCAACGGTATAAGATACGCCTTCTAGTTGTTTACGGTTTGCGTTTTATGGTTGTTTGAAGTTTTGACCAAGACTTGAACATTTGAAACTGACCAGGTACCAGGCCACGCCTAATGTCGCGGCGCGACACCTCTGGCCGCGGTGCGGCATATGCCGTGGTCAGGTTCTGACCTCCATGTCCAAAATACGAAAAATGTTTGGCATACTACGGACCTCCGATTCACATGAAACTTGTTCTAACATGCTCATATATGATTAAAAACCTCAGAAAAATAGTTCGGGACCCGACCCGAACATGTTGACTTTTTCATTGACTTTGACCCGACCAAGTTGACTTTTAATCAAACTTAACTAAATATTTGTGCAATCGTTCTAACATGTTTTTATACTTGTACCTTGCATGAAACATGACAATTTGATTCACATGCTATTATGATCGAGTCTTAACGAGCCATAGGACTAATTGAACATCTTTGACCTATCGTGTTTACCGTTATTGATACAACCTATTGTTTAGGTCAAGACTAGCATTGTTCTTTGCACACGTTTACTTGTTGAAGTACTTTACTACTCGTGCACTCAAGGTGAGATCATAGTCCCACTTTTGCTCTTTTTGAACTTACATTTGGGATGAGAAAACATAAACATTTCTTTACTAAGTGAACACAAGTACAGGAAAACAAACATTCTACATACGAGTTTAGAACAAAATCCTCAATTCGATTATCATTAGTTACACTTACCGGGTGTAAGCGAGAACTTATGTTGTATGGATCCATATGGGTTTGACAAACCCTCATTCAAACGGTTCGCTACCGTTTACGAATGAAATATATTTTCGAGAAACAGTGTATGTTCTAGCACTAAGTGATGGGGTTCTATGGTAGGAATGTTAAGCATTGATAATTGGGTGCTCGTGAAACAAACTTTTGGAATGTATTACTATTATTTCATTGATGCAAATCTTGTGGTTCACTTGTACTTACTTACTTAAACCTATGATTTCACCAACGTTTTCGTTGACAGATTTCTATGTTTTTATCAGGTCCTTGAACGATACATGATACATGCTTTCGCTCATTATTTTGATACTTGCATTGGATGTCGAGTACACATGCATAGATGGAGCGTCTTTTGACTACTTTAAATTGTGTCGCATAGGTTTCATTCGTACGTTAAACATTGTAATGTAACTAGTCTTTCGAACTACATTTGTAAACTTGAAACATCCTTTTTCTTATAAAATAAATGCGACATATTTTGGTCAAAAGTCATAATAAAGACTTATGACCACGCAACGGGACCGAAGTAGTCGGTGCCGTCAATGACGATTATGTCGGGTCGCTACAGATGGTATCAGAGCGTTGGTTGTAGGGATTTAGAGTTCATTGGTGTCGACCCCGAGTCATAGGGTACATTGGTGAGTCTAGACTACAACCGGCATATAGACTTGAAGTAGGAATTACTTGACTACTTGTGCATTTATACTCGAACGCTTCTACTCATATCTACTCTTAGTTCATCTTAATCTCACGTTGTTTAATTTGATTGACACGCCACCTTGACTATATGAAATGATGTCGAATGCACATATGAATCAGGGTAATATAATTTCCGGGATTATATTACGGTGACTCATATGAACGTTCCGACATTATGACATAAAGAATTTAAGGCGAGTCGAGGAAAAACTTCTCTTTATCTTTATTCTATATCACGGTTAGTATTATTGAGAATACTAATCAATGATATTCTTGTGTCTTGAAGGAACAATGGCTCCTCGTCGTGTACGCCGCAATGAAACTCCCGAACAAGCTCTCGAACGGATGATAGCTACCGCCGTAGATGCGGCCATGGCCGGTCACTCATCCAACAACAATAATAATAACAACCACAACAACAACAACAACAACAACAACAATGGAGCCGGTAACTCAAACGAAGGATGCTCCTATAAAGCTTTCATGGGGTGCAAACCTCACACTTTTGATGGAACCGGGGGACCGGTCGTGCTCACCCGATGGTTTGAGCAAACGGAAGCCGTCTTTAGCATAAGCGGTTGTCGGGACCAAGACAAGGTCAAATACTCCACTCACACCTTCGCCGGTGTTGCTCTTACATGGTGGAATACTTATGTACAATCGGTGGGTACCGATGAAGCTCACGCCCTCTCTTGGGCCGACTTGAGGGAAAAGATGATTGTCGAATATTTCCCTCGTGAACCCCGCAGCTTTAAGGGTTGAACTTTACATGGATGGTCTTCCAAAGAGCATCAAACACGGAGTAATGTCATCCAAACCCCCTAATCATCAAGAAGCTTTGAACATGGCCCGTAAATTGATAGAGACAGTGGACGAAATCGTAGTACCGGCACCTAAAGCCGAGGACAAGTCGGGTAACAACAAAAGAAAATGGGAAGCTCCCCAATCAAGCAACAACAACTTTACCAAGAAATCTTTAACCTCCGACGGCAAGAAGGGTTATGCCGGAATTCTACCTCTTTGCAACAAATGCAACAAACATCACTTTGGCGAATTTAGTAAGCTAATTTGCCATCGGTGCCAAGGAATTGGTCATAAGGCCAACGATTGTAAAAGTGCCACTCCCGTCACTCGAAAGTGGCCCAATGCACCAAAGACGGGCACTTGTTACGAATGTGGCCAAACGGGCCATTATAAAAATGCATGCCCGAAGAGGAAAGATAACCCCAATACGCGCGGCCGAGCTTTCAACATCAACACCGAGGAAGCCCGGGATGACACTGAACTTGTCACGGGTACGTTTCTTCTCAACAATTCTTATGTCTCTTGCTTATTCGATTCGGGTGCCGATAAATGCTTTGTATCCAAGACTTTGACTCATTCTTTTAGCACTCCACCTCTTCCATTAGATACCACTTATACCATTGAAGTGGCTAACGGGAAACTATTAAGTGCCGACACATATTACCGGGGGTGTACGTTAAACATTTTGGGTAAGGAATTTGAAATTGACTTGATACCCATGGAACTAGGAAGCTTTGATGTAATAATCGGTATGAATTGGTTAGTCAAAACAAAATCTCACATCCTTTGTGATCTTAACGTAATCCGAATTCCTATCGAGAATGGTGAACCTTTGATTGTTTATGGCGATAAGAGTTGCACCAGACTCAACCTCGTTTCGTGCCTTAAAGTTAGAAAACTACTCCGTAAGTGTTGTTTTGCGATCCTTGCCCACGTTAAGAAAGTCGAGTCCGATGAGAAGCATATCGATGATGTGCCAATTGTTAGTGACTTTTCCGATGTATTTCCCGACGAATTGCAGGGTCTTCCACCTCATCGACCGGTTGAATTCCAAATCGATCTTATTCCGGGAGCCGCACCCGTAGCACGTGCACCGTATAGACTTGCTCCATCCGAAATGCAAGAATTGCAAAGTCAAATCCATGAACTACTTGACCGTGGTTTTATCCAACCTAGCCATTCACCTTGGGGCGCTCCGATTTTGTTTGTTAAAAAGAAAGACGGATCCCTACGAATGTGCATTGATTATCGTGAACTAAATAAATTGACGGTTAAGAACCGATATCCTCTTCCTCGCATCGATGACCTCTTTGATCAACTACAAGGGTCTTGTGTATATTCGAAAATCGATCTCCGCTCGGGTTATCATCAATTAAGGGTTAAGGGGGAAGATGTCTCCAAAACCGCTTTCCGGACTCGTTATGGTAGTTATGAATTCCTCGTCATGCCATTTGGTCTCACTAACGCACCGGCGGTGTTCATGGATCTTATGAACCGCGTGTGCAAACCGTATCTCGATAAATTCGTTATTGTGTTCATCGATGATATATTGATCTATTCTAAAAATGAAGAAGAGCACGAACAACATCTCCGACTTGTGCTTGAACTCTTGAGACAAGAACGACTTTATGCCAAATTCTCCAAGTGTGAATTTTGGTTGAAGGAAGTTCAATTTCTTGGTCATGTTGTAAGTGACCAAGGTATTAAAGTCGATCCATCAAAAATCGAAGCCATTAGTAAATGGGAAACTCCTACTACTCTGACTCACATTCGTCAATTCTTGGGTCTCGTCGGGTACTATCGTAGATTCATCGAAAACTTCTCTTTGGTTGCACGTCCTCTAACCGCATTAACTCACAAGGGAAAGAAATTCATTTGGGCGACCGAGCAAGAATCCGCGTTCCAAATCTTGAAGACAAAGCTAACCACTACTCCTATCTTGTCATTTCCCGAAGGCAACGATGATTTTGTTGTGTATTGCGACGCCTCGAAACATGGTTTTGGGTGTGTATTGATGCAATGAACGAAAGTCATTGCTTATGCTTCTCGACAACTCAAAATTCATGAACAAAACTACACGACGCATGATCTCGAACTCGGAGCCGTTGTCTTCGTACTTAAAATGTGGAGACACTATCTTTATGGAACCAAGAGTACTATCTTCACCGATCACAAAAGCCTTCAACACATCTTCGATCAAAAGCAACTAAACATGAGACAACGAAGGTGGATTGAAAATTTGAACGATTACGATTGCGAGCTTCGTTACCATCCCGGGAAGGCAAACGTAGTAGCCGATGCCTTAAGTCGAAAAGAAAGAGCGGTGCCTCTTCGTGTCCGAGCCTTAAACATCACCATCCACACAAACCTAAATAGCCAAATTCGGGTAGCCCAAGATGAGGCTCTCAAGGATGAAAACCTTTCACACGAGCTCTTGAACATTCTCATCTCTCGATTCGAAATTAGGGAGACCGGACTCCGATATTTCGCCAGAAGAATTTGGGTACCTAGTTATGGGGACTTGCGAAGCCTTATTTTAGACGAAGCCCATAAGTCAAGATATTTGATTCACCCCGGTGCCAATAAGATGTACCACAACCTTAAACAACTATATTGGTGGCCGAACATCAAAAGGGACGTAGCTACTTATGTTTCCAAGTGTTTGACATGTTCCAAAGTCAAAGCCGAACACCAAAGACCGTCCGGACTACTTCAACAACCCGAGATCCCGCAATGGAAGTGGGAAAGAATAACGATGGATTTTATCACCAAACTACCAAAAACGACGGGCGGTTATGATACCATTTGGGTTATTGTTGACCGTCTCACCAAATCCGCACACTTCCTTGCCATGAAAGAAACGGACAAAATGGAGAAACTTGCACAACTTTACATTAAGGAGATCGTAGCCCGACACGGTATCTCCGACCGAGATGGCCGTTTCGTTTCTAGATTTTGGCGTACATTGCAAGAAGCGTTGGGAACGAGTTTAGACATGAGCACCGCATATCATCCTCAAACCGATGGACAAAGCGAACGTACAATTCAAACCTTGGAAGACATGTTACGAGCTTGCGTGGTTGATTTCGGAAAAGCTTGGGACAAGCACTTACCTCTCGCCGAGTTCTCTTATAACAATAGTTATCACGCGAGTATTAAAGCCGCACCTTTTGAAGCGCTATATGGCCGCAAATGTCGTTCACCTATTTGTTAGGCCGAGGTAGGCGACGTGCAAATCACCGGACCCGAACTCATTCACGAAACCACCGAGAAAATCGTTCAAATCCGAGATAGGCTTAGGACGGCCCGAAGTCGTCAAAAGAGCTATACCGACAAACGGCGCAACGATCTTGAATTTCAAGTCGGTGACCGAGTAATGTTAAAAGTCGCACCTCGAAAGGGTGTAATCCATTTTGGGAAACGCGGGAAGCTAAATCCGCGGTATATTGGTCCTTTCGAAATCTTGGAGCGTATTGGAATCGTTGCTTATCGTTTAGATCTTCCGCCTCAACTGAGTTCCGTTCATCCTACCTTCCATGTATCTAACTTGAAAAAGTGTCTTGTCGAGCCCGATATCATCATCCCTCTCGAGGAACTTACTATTGATGACAAACTTCATTTTGTGGAGGAACCGGTTGAAATTGTGGACACCTCCGTCAAGACATTGAAACAAAGCCGAATCCCGATTGTTAAAGTCCGTTGGAATGCCAAAAGGGGACCCGAGTTTACTTGGGAAAGACAAGATCAAATGCAAAGGAAGTATCCTCATCTATTCGTGAATTCAGAAACGCAAGATCTCGAGGAAGAAACAACGACTACTACGCCTATTTAAATTTCGGGACGAAATTTCTTTTAAGGAGTAGGTAATGTAACATCCCGCCTTTTTCCATTTACTTTTCCGTTATACTAATTTAAACTCCGTTATATGTTTATAACATCTCCCGTTAATACGCGTTTTAAAATATTCCGTTTAGGTATTTTCCGCACCCGACTACAAACTCGAGGGACTAAAATTGACACGGGGCAAACTAGTTGACTAGGTCAACTAGTCCACCCCAATCACCACCATTCAACCATCTCCCTCTCTCTCTCTTTCTCTCTAACAAGAACACACACACATTTACCAAATTCATTCAATCATCATCTAAATTCGACCTAGGAGGCTTACAACAAAATAAATTACATATTCGTGATCCTTTCTTCATCCTCTTCATTTTGGTACCAACTTCATCTCGTTTGGGTAACATTTCTAAAACTCTAGATTTCTCTAAATTCGTGTTTTTGACTTGAAATGGTGTTAGTTAGTGTCTATGGCTCATTGTGATGTCGTGTATGTAATTTGTATGCTCGATCTCGTTGTTTTAGTATAACTAGCATGAACTTGACTTTTGGTGTGTTGTTCTTGAATTTTGGATGATCATATGTTGTTAGATGTTAAAAGTTCATGTTCTAATTGTGTTCCTAGTATCACTAGCTTCAATTAGATGTGTAGGTTGATTAAGAAAACTTCAAAAGCATGATTATTGATTTTGAGATGTTTGACTAGGGTTTGATGGTTCTTGACATGAATTTTTGGATGCTTGAATGCCATGGAATGTTAATTGTTAGTGTTTAGTTGTAATGTATGCCTCATTACCTTCAAAACGGCATATCATATGTGAGAATTGGATTCCCGAAACTCAAAATGCATTTGATGAACTTGAAAATTTGAAAATAGACTTTTATTGATCACTTGACGAGAAATCGGCTGTTGAAAATGATGTTTTTGATCGATGATACATGTTTAGTTGTGTTCCTTGTCAAAAGAGCTTTCCAACGGTATAAGATACGCCTTCTAGTTGTTTACGGTTTGCGTTTTATGGTTGTTTGAAGTTTTGACCAAGACTTGAATATTTGAAACTGACCAGGTACCAGGCCACGCCTAATGTCGCGGCGCGACACCTCTGGCCGCGGCGCGGCATATGCCGTGGTCAGGTTCTGACCTCCATGTCCAAAATACGAAAAATGTTTGGCATACTACGGACCTCCGATTCACATGAAACTTGTTCTAACATGCTCATATATGATTAAAAACCTCAGAAAAATAGTTCGGGACCCGACCCGAACATGTTGACTTTTTCGTTGACTTTGACCCGACCAAGTTGACTTTTAATCAAACTTAACCAAATATTTGTGCAATCGTTCTAACATGTTTTTATACTTGTACCTTGCATGAAACATGATAATTTGATTCACATGCTATTATGATCGAGTCTTAACGAGCCATAGGACTAATTGAACATCTTTGACCTATCGTGTTTACCGTTATTGATACAACCTATTGTTTAGGTCAAGACTAGCATTGTTCTTTGCACACGTTTACTTGTTGAAGTACTTTACTACTCGTGCACTCAAGGTGAGATCATAGTCCCACTTTTACTCTTTTTGAACTTACATTTGGGATGAGAAAACATAAACATTTCTTTACTAAGTGAACACAAGTACAGGAAAACAAACATTCTACATACGAGTTTAGAACAAAATCCTCAATTCGATTATCATTAGTTACACTTGCCGGGTGTAAGCGAGAACTTATGTTGTATGGATCCATATGGGTTTGACAAACCCTCATTCAAACGGTTCGCTACCGTTTACGAATGAAATATATTTTCGAGAAACAGTGTATGTTCTAGCACTAAGTGATGGGGTTCTATGGTAGGAATGTTAAGCATTGATAATTGGGTGCTCGTGAAACAAACTTTTGGAATGTATTACTATTATTTCATTGATGCAAATCTTGTGGTTCACTTGTACTTACTTACTTAAACCTATGATTTCACCAACGTTTTCGTTGACAGATTTCTATGTTTTTCTCAGGTCCTTGAACGATACATGATACATGCTTCCGCTCATTATTTTGATACTTGCATTGGATGTCGAGTACACATGCATAGATGGAGCGTCTTTTGACTACTTTAAATTGTGTCGCATAGGTTTCATTCGTACGTTAAACATTGTAATGTAACTAGTCTTTCGAACTACATTTGTAAACTTGAAACATCCTTTTTCTTATAAAATAAATGCGACATATTTTGGTCAAAAGTCATAATAAAGACTTATGACCACGCAACGGGACCGAAGTAGTCGGCACCGTCAATGACGATTATGTCGGGTCGCTACAATAAGCAATAAATTTTGACAAGTTTTAAAACTTTTAAAATGAGTTTCATACAAACAATTGACCAACCATTTGTTCGACGATTCACGAACGTCATAACTTGTATTAAATATATACTTATCTATATATATATGGATATATGGATTATATCTAACTTGAATATATGATAGTTAAGTATCTCATTAAGTATATTAATAATGGGTTTTATATATATAAATTGAGACTACTAACTTAAGGGTTTCGAAAACAATATATATATGTAACATTTAACGACGTAATAACCCTTATGTTAAAATGAATATATATGTATTGTATTAAGATATATTAATACACTTTTGAAAGACTTACATACATATATTAACATAAGTATATTCAACAAAGATAGCTATACTCGTATTCGCATTCTATTTCCTCATGAATTCTATTCGTATTTTTATGGTATTTTTACCCGTCTAATACGCAGCTTATAGATGTATAACTATTGAAAAATACACTCCTTAGCAGCCCCATTTTTGGATCCTAGCATCTTTTGTCTTGTTAATGAGTCATGAGACAAAAACTCACAAGTTTACTAGCCATTTTGGCAACATATGACTCCATTATTAACTTAAAATTCGTCCATATGTACCACCCCATTTTTCCATTCCATGTTCTCATTCTTTACTCCAAATTACTCTCTCAAAATACTTCTATCTTTATACTAAATCATCACCAAGAATTTTCCTCATCATCTAGCTTCAAAATCAAGGTAGAACACTTCTTAAAACTCTTGTTAAATTCTTACTCTATTGCTATCTTAATAAGTTTATAAAACTTGTAAAAACTAGAACTTGTTTTGGTGGAAACCAAGCATGTTTAGAAACTAATGTAACCTTACTAACTTGACTTTAAAAACACTTATTTATATGTATTATGATATTATATTAAGTTATTATAAGAATTTATAACTTGTATATATGTATAACACCTTAGAACTTAATATACAACAATTGGTCTCTTTCGGTTCTTGAAAACTGTTTTGGCACACGAATATAAAAGCTATCTTAAACTTTGTTTTAGAGCATATAACTCTGAATATATGTTAATATATATGAATCAAGATTTTTATAATTTTTTCATGATTTTAGACGAAGTGAAAGTATTTTTCAAAAATTCATTAGTTGACTGATGACAGATTTTATCCGAATCTATCCACCGTTACAAGTTAAGGGCATAAGCCTAACTTCGACTATGAAACCAAAACTTTTCGATTATGTTTTGAAACTCAACATATTAAGGAGTCTCCAGCAACTTGATTTATCAATAATTAATATATAAACTTGTTTTATCAATATTATATGTTAATAATATTATTTAATATATATAATTGATATAGGTTCATGAATCCGAGACAAACCATGCACTTGTTCAGTGCCGTCATATACATAATTGCTACGAAATACAGTATGGTGAGTTTCATTTGCTCCCTTTTTAAATGCTGTTGCATTATATATTTTTGGGCTGAGAATACATGCGTTATTTTTATAACTGTTTTACGAAATGTACACAAGTACTAAAAACATATTCTACGTTGAGTTGTACCACTTTGCATATTTTTCCCTAATAGCTTGGTAACTAATATTTACATGTTGTAAGAACATGTAATCGCGAATTCTAATGATAGATCTATCGGGTTTGACAACCTCAACCAGGCTAGTCGCTCTAGTATCGTAAACGGTTGCATAGTACTTCGTTTTTACTACACTTGGTACAATGTAGGGAGATTTCATAATAAAGGGAATATGCGACATTAATTGTTAAGTATGGTTACCGAAGCGCTCAACAACTTATAGAATACTTTTATACACTTGCGAGTGTACGGATATTTATGAAAACTGAAATCTTATGGTCTATTACTATTACGGAAATGATTGATTATGATAAACTAATGAACTCACCTACCTTTTGGTTGACACTTTAAAGCATGTTTATTCTCAGGTATTAAAGAAATCTTCCGCTGTGCATTAGCTAATTTTAAGGATATTACTTGGAGTCATTCATAACATACTTTGAAAGACGTTGCATTCGAGTCGTTGAGTTCATCAAGATTAATATTAAGTCAATTATAGTTGAATGTAATATGAAATGGTATGCATGCCGTCAATTTTTGATGTAAAGAAAGTTTGTCTTTTAAAAATGAATGCAATGTTTGTAAAATGTATCATATAGAGGTCAAATACCTCGCGATGTAATCAACTATTGTGAATCGTTTATAATGTATATGAACGGGTCATTTCATTATTCGTTTTCAAAAAAGAGGAAAGTTGGGTCCAAGATTTGTGGGACCTTTTGAGATTGTTGCAAGAGTTGGGAAGGTAGCTTATCATTTAGCCTTGCCCGATGAACTGAATGCTATTCATGACACATTTCACATGTCTCAATTAAGAAAGTGTTTGACAGACGAATCAACGTATGTGCCACTTAATGAAATTGAGGTAGATGAAAAATTAAGGTATGCGGAAAAGCCGGTGAAAATCGTAGATCAAAAGACGAGGCAATTGAGAAACAAAACGGTGACATTATTAAAAGTGCAATGGGAATTTAGAAAGGGTTCTGAATGTACATGGGAACCTGAAGAATGGTTAATGAAATACTATCCGGCGTAACACCAAGAGTGGTTCACGAGGACGCGAACGATCTAACGTGGGGAGAGTTGTAACACCCCATTTTTTCAAGGTAATATTATATTTGAGGTTTTATATGAACTAGTAAAAGAAGAAGGGCCAAAGTTGCCAATATTAATTGTTGCTATATTATATTAAGGATAAAAAGTGCTAGTTGATACTAGAACTCTTTAGAATAGTTGAGAAGAAGAAAAGGAAGAACGGTTGGGAAGAAAATAGAGAAATTAGGGTTTTCTAAATTTGGTGATTTTAATTCATGAAAGCAAGAATTGGAGCCATCAAGGGTGTTAGTAACTCAAAGGAAGTAGGAATTTCATCATCATCTTTTCTATATACTCGAGTTTGAGGTTTTCTCAAGAACTCTAAAACTCAAGGTATGCATTTGGTTTAAATTTGATAAAATCTATGAATGATTAATGTTTTGATAGTGTGTTGAGAGTTGTTTGTGTTATGTTTATGCTCACAAATGAATTTTAAAAGTTAGAACTTCCATGATGCTATAGAACTTGAAGTGGGTTTTGATGCAAGTTATGTTTATGAATTGTTTACACTTGAAAAGCTATTAAATGATGTGTTGAGGTAAGAACTTGTTGAAAGAACAAGTTTGATGAGAAAAGATGAGTGTTTTATTATGTTATTGGTTAAAACCAAGTTTATGCACATAAGGTGTTTGTGAAAGTGTCACAATGAGAGTAAGAATATTGTTTTTAAGTTAACTTGTATGGAAAAGACTCATGAGCTAGTCATGAGATAATTTGATGTGTTAATGTTGTTAAAATCTTGATGCATAAAGGAAAGGGGTAAATGGTTTAAGGTTGTCTTGTTTGATCAAGTAAGTACGAAAATATGAGACTAACGGGATTAGCATAATGTTAGGTGCTAGTAATGGAAAAGGAGCTACAAGGGATCAAGAAAGTGCTTTAGAGCAAGGTGAGTTTATAGGGGGTAACTTGGGCGGGTCAATAGTGGTTTAGTGCTCCCGGATTGCATCCGTGCAAGAGGGTGACAACTAAGTGCACTAGATAATTAGCTTAGATAGGATTATTAGGCTTTTCCTAATAATTGTATCTATGGTTGATGATTAGCTTAGGCATAATCATTAGGTTTGCCTAATGAATGTGTCTATGGTACGATTTGAGCTTAGACACTTTGGGTGTCTATGTATGTATGTTTTATGTGAGCTTAGGCATGTGTGTATGTCTATGGTTTTATGGTTAGCTAGGCACTATTCTAGGGTAATCCTAGTATTAGTGTCTATGGTATGTTATGATCGGATCTGATTGATGAATGAAACCTTCGGGTTGAAAGATTATGATAATGTTCATGTTATGTAATGTTCCTATTTTACTAGCCTATAACTCACTAAGCTTATAGCTTACCCCTTTTATGTTGTTATGTTTTGATAGGTTCTAAAGGTCATCGCGAAGGTAAGGAACCGGCTTAAAGTTAGTGGAGCATTGGGCGATTTGTAAGTGGACTTGCAAGTCTCTTTTGAATATAGCTAGATGATAACCACTTAGTAATGCCTTGGGTTAATTGGGTACATTTTGTATGATTATGTCAAGTAACGTTATGGGACCATATGTATGTGTTAGTGTTTGTGTAATAGGCTGTGTATGTTAGAAAGAAGAAGTAACCTCGTTGTTGTTTGCTAATGTCATTATGGATATATGTAAACGTTTATTAGCTTTTAAATATTGTGATTTTGATGTAAAATTAATGAAAGTTTAGCGTTACCTGAAAGTTTAGTGTCACCTGAAAGTTTAGTCTCACCTGAAAGTTTAGTGTCACCTGGAAGTTTACTTGGAAGTTATTTAAAAAAAAGAAAAAAAAATGTTTTGTCATTTTTAGTACGGGTTTAAGAGCGTTATAAGTAGCATGATATAGTCCGCTTTACCCGCAGGCGTATGGCTTTTTCTTGGAGATCACACACGAGGAACACTTTCCCAAGAGGTCACCCATCTTGATAGTGCCCTCGTCCGAGCACGCTTAACAATAGAGTTCTCATGAGATCTTATGCGTTTGTGGTCCCAAACGCGTCATGCTAGGAAAGGTCTCCACATCCTTATAAGCCATGCTTCATTCCCCTTTCCAACCGATGTGTGATGGATATTACAATTTTCCCCCCTAATGGGACACAGCGTCCCCACTGTGCACATCGATCCGGGGCCTGGCTCTGATACCACATGTAACGGACGAGCCCTGGGAATTCTTGGGTGCAATAGTCCATCCAGCCCGTAGCATGATATTGTCCAATTTGCCCGCAGCCGCACAACTTTTTCTTGGCAAACACACACAAGGAACACTTTCCCAGGAGGTCACCCATCCTGGTAGTGCCCTCGTCCAAGCATGCTTAACTGCAGAGTTCTCATGGGATCTGCTGCGCTTGTGGTCCCAAAACGCGTCATGCTAGAAAATGTCTCCACATCGTTATAAGGCATGTTTCGTTCCCCTCTCCAACCGATGTGAAACGGATGCTACACATACATATTGAGGTCATACTTTGGTATTGACTACTAATTGAAATTGTTGAGTTTTATGTTGACTACGTTTTGGAAGTGTTGACTTTTATTGAGAAGGGTTGACTTTGGTTGGCTTTTATTGACTTTGTGTGTCCGAATCTTGCAATAGGACTAAGTTTACACTATGACCCGATGCAATTAATTAGACAAAATTTGACAAACTTATTACTCTAGTTGAGTACCCGGTCATCACATTCATTTCGAGTTTGCAAACTTGATACCCTTACACGTTAAGGTGAGATCACATCCCATTTTTACTGTTTTAGGGGTTAGAAATCATGCATGCTTTTACTGTTTTACACATAGATGCAAGTACAAATTACTTACATTCTTACACATAAGTTGTAACCATAAATCTCTAGCTTGATATCGTAAATTACTCGATTTGGTAAGCGTGAATTGTTGTGAATGGATCTATTAAGACTCACAATCTCCACCCGAAATTAGTCTAACCATTGACTACCGGTCATAAACGGGTGCATAATCTCAAAAATTCATGTTTTCACTAGTGATATCACCAGTATTTTCACTCTAATATTAACAAAATACGCTTTAAACATGCAAAAATCCATAATATTTGTTATTAAGGGTGTAAAATGCTAAAATGTCTAAAACAAGTCCAAATTAGAATTTTTAACCGATTTTTCAGTGTATTTTATCTGCAAGGGGTAGATCCTACCTACTTAACCTATATAAGGAATCAAAGCACTCATTGAATCAAAGAAGAAGCCTTGCAATATTGATCCACGGAGCTTAAATGAAGAAACAAAGGAAAAGCAGCAATTAAGGTTTTCAAAAACCCTGATTCAGGATTCAGCCGAGAAGCTCAGATCCGGAGATCAAGAAGACTATACGGACTTGGAAGCAATCAATTAATAATTCTTAATGAAGATATATCAGAAATTTAGAGGCCTTGATGTGTGTTTTCTACACCTACTTTTCTTAAACTAAACTAAACCAATTTAAACACACAAATTAAGCAGTAAAGTTATAGCAAGCATAAGGTTCCTTCTACAAGGAGTATGTGTAATTAAGAATTTTAAACTAATAATCATCATAAAAAAATTGGGTGAGTTTAGATTTTAGACAATTAATGATAAATTAAAAGACAAGAATTCAGATGAGACAAGGGTATTCACTTAGAATCAATTCCAAAGGATCTGGTTTGTTTTAATTTAAAACCATTATAATAACTGATATATGGTGACATTGCAATTATCTGTCGACTTTCACAATTTCTTAAATAGATCCCTATGTGTAATTGTCGTTATCTTAGTTCACTAATCAATCTACTTATTAACAATCTACGCTCTTTTCCCTCACCTAAACTACCAATTTTTCATGAAAGTATAATCAACTAACGATGATTTTGTACACGTAAATCAATAACATAATCATTTATTTATTGAAGATTGTGATTTAATTTCAGATTAATTAAGTGTCTTGCTTTAACCTCACAATTACTTTAGCTAGTTAATCAATTCAATTACTATTGTCTAAATACACTGGTGTCCCACATGCAATCTAACAATATCCAGTTTATCTATTAATAACTTAGATAAGTTCATCAATCTTATTAACTATCGTTAATTCCATCAACAAACTTTCCCAATTAATTACATTGTCCCTAAGGGTATCCACTTTGAATAAATTCTCAAGGATCCAGATTGCTTTAATTTAAAACCATTATAATAACTGATATTATGGTGACATTGCGATTATTTGTCGATTCTCACAATTTCTTAACTAGATCCCTAAGTGTAATTGTTGTTATCTTAGTTTACTAATCAATCCACCTATCAACAATCAAGGCTGGTTTCCCGCACCTAAACTACTAATTTTATCATGAAAGTATAATCAAGTAACTTTGGCTTCACGCACGCAAATCAATAACAAAACAATTAATTCTTAAAGATTATAACTTAATTTCAGGTTAATTAAGTGTTTCGGTTTAACCTCACAATTAGTTTAGCTTAATAAATTCAATCACTATTGTCTAATTACACTCGTGTCCCACATTCAATCTAACAATATCCAGTTATTTATCAACAACTTAGATAAGTTCATCAATCTTATTAACTATCGTTAATCCCATCAATAAACTTGTAATCAAATCAATTAATAAGGATTAGTAACGGTGGTTCGTAAATCAAACATAATCAAGAACAATAATCAGTTATATAAAATCAAAAGATAAGCAATCTATCACATAGGTTCAAACATCTAAGTGGATACAAAAGATTTAGCTACTCATGATAGTAATAGAAGCAATAAAACAAAGAGAATAACAATAATCAACAAATGTATTAATCAAAATTAATGAATAGAAGTTACCAATGATTAATCATTGATCAAAGTTGAAAGTTGAAATCCCTATGTTAAAAAGCCTTAAAACAACCTTGAAAAGCTCCAAAATTCATAACCCTAACTCTAGAATTCGTAAAATAAAAACTGATTTTGAAGTTGGGGTATAAAGGGCTATTTATAGATGCTAATTCTGGCTGAAAACTACCATACACCTCGCGGCTGAACCCTCAATCTCGCGACCACGAGATGTAGAAAGACTTACTTCGCGACCGCGAAGTCTCACACGGTGATAATCGATCTCGCGCCCATAATAATTGATCTCGCGCCCGTAATCCAATGGCTCACGACTGCGAAGTGATATCTCGCGATCACGAGATGCATGCAGAAACAATAGTTATTTTCAGTTCTTTATTTTGCTTTTTCTTGTTCGTTTTTGATGCTGAAAATTTCCAAATTCATCCAAAATACCAACACATAGTCTTCCTGAGATCAAATCATCATTTTCTTTATAATCTCGACCCAAAGTCTTCAATTCTTCACGAAATTATAACGATAGGAACCCGATATCGCAAGTGAATAAATATATAAATGAGGCGATAACTGGCGACCCGGTTGGTGCATTTAGAGACTCGGTTACTTCACCCGGTGACTCAAGAATCTCAACTGGTGAATCAGAGATCACAACTGGCGACCCGGAGCATGCAACTGGCGACCCGGAGATGCAACTAGGGACTTGTGGTTAGCAATTGGGGACTCGTCGTTAACAACTAGCTACGATGAGACTGAAACTGGCGACCTAGGGTTAGCAACTGGCGACCCGGGTTAGCAACTGGCGACCCGGCTTAGCAACTAGTGACCCGAACCTTACAAATGGAGACTCATGGCTTAAAACTGGCAACCCATGCTTTAGAACTGGCAACTCGCTTTGCCTATTAACTAATTCAACAATACGTTGATTTCATACATTCCACACACATTTCTATAGAGAGAACTCTCTCTGTATACACTTGCATTTCCACTTTGTACTCCCAAAACTCTGAATATGTAGTTTATAATAGTAAGTAGCTAGGCTATGGAGGAGAAAACATGCAATAGTTAAGAAGAGCTTTTGGAGTCTGTGCACGTAATTCAAGACTATCACTACTTTGTAATAAAGCTATGGTTATTTCTTTCCTTATCGTAAATGTATTATATGTTAATTGATATAAAGATGGTTTTGAACATATTTATTACTTAGTTGCTTTATGTATTTGTTGTGATCGAATCGTTAAAATGGTAAGCTATTCGATTTTATATACATATATATATATATATATATATATATATATATATATATATATATATATATATATATATATATATATATATATATATATATATATGGATAGGATCAAGAGGGAGTAACCAATCGGGAGGAAGCGGGGGGAAGCAAATTTTTTTTTTTTGTTTTTTGAAAAAACTTTGTTCACGAACATTATAGATGAGATGAAAATATGAACTTTTAGTAGAGACACTTTGTGATAAATGTTTTTATTATGGCGGGAAAACGCTCGAAGAAGTAATATATAACAATTATCGTATTTTTCGAGCGTATTTTGAGGTTTTAGCTATTGGGGTTTAGATATTAGGGTTTAGATATTAGGGTTTATAGGGTTTAGATATTAGAGTTTAGAAATTTAGGGTTTAGGGTTTAGATTTAGGGTTTAGATTTAGGATTTAGATTGAGTTTTTAATACGAACGGTTTAGGGTTTAGGGTTTAGGGTTTAGGGTTTGGTGTTTTGGTTTTATGGAATAAACCCAAAACACCAAACCCTAAACCCTAAACCCTAACTCTAAATCGGACTAAATTTTACTTCACAAAACATGAAAAAAACGTTCATATTCTTCACGAACAATATTATCTTAAATGTTATTTTTGTCGATCGTTTTCCCGCCTAAATAATAACATTCATCACGAAGTGTCTCTTCTAAATGTTCATATTTTCGTGTGATCTTGATGCCGGAAAAAAAATTTCAAAAAAAAATGAAAAAAAAAATTGCTTCCCCCCGCTTCCCCCCGATTGGGTACTTCCCCATTGATCCTACCCCTATATATATATATATATATATATATATATATATATATATATATATATATATATATATATATATATATATATATATATATATATATATATATATATATCTTTCAAGATATATATACATATAGTTATATAAATGCTTATATAAATATAATGATATATATATATATATATATGCCAATGGGGCTTTGCCTCATTGGTCACCATGTTAACATGGTGTTCGAGGAGACCAGGGTTCGAGTCTCGGGGGGGGGGGGGGGGGGGGATTTTCGTGAATTAACTTCGTGTGCTAACCACTAACATTGCCTTTCAAAAAAAAAAAAAAAAAAAAAAAAAAAAAAAAAAAAAAAAAAAAAAAAAAAAAAAAAAAAAAAAAATATATATATATATATATATATATATATATATATATATATATATATATATATATATATATATATATATATATATATATATATATATATTATAAGTTTTAAATACTTTTATATAAATGTTTTTTTAACCAAACTATCATTCAACGCTCTTCTACCAATAAACGTAATTTAACCTCGGTTAAATTATTGGAAAACCTTTTATATGTCAAGAGTATCAATTCATGGAAACAGAATTATATAGTAAGGACATGGTTAATTGCAAGTTTTAAGCAAGAGTATGGTTTTAATCTATAAACGGAATTTAACGCGCTAAAATACAAATTAAGTTTATGAAATCTAAAACAGCAAAAAAATCAATAGTTAATCTTTTTTTTGCCGTCTTTTTATTTACCAGATCCATATATATAGAATGTTATTCTAAACAATCTTGTTCCTAATCAATTGGTTGATTGAGGATTTATTGTGTTAAGAGAGTCTCGACAATATAGGGTTATACCATGCAGACCGTCGGTAATTCTCTGGTAAGAGTTCACGATGCTGGGGATTGGTATGGTAGCCCATTTAGAATCTCCCAGGCCTAATTCCCCGTGACATACAAATTAAGTTGATAGATTAATTTTTAGGGAACTTAGCGTCTACACCACTTGTAATTTAACAAGACGGCATACCTACTTAACTAGTAAAATCACAACAAATATACTCCATTACCTTAACTGCTTGCAAACTGTTATACTCTACATATTTATTTACCTGCTTATTGTTTAAGTTTAATTTACAAAAGTAGCTTAATAAAAACAAAACCAACAACTTCAACTATTTAATAAAACTGTTAACTATTATATACTTTGTCTCGACGAAACTGTTCTAATTCAGTCAATTTTTAAGAACAACCTTAGGTAAACCTACCACATACTAAATCTTAGGGTTAAGTAGTCGTTGATACTTAGGTCCCAACAAATATAAATTAATAAAACATCACACCGATGCGCCCGAGCGGGACTTTAATCTGTCGAATCCAACGACCGACGTCGAGAAAATAAAAAGACAACCACACAGGCTGCATCAATAATTGTTTGACCTCTAACACTTGGGTACATGGTAGCATTCCACAAACACGTTAAGCTTCGATATTAGGTGCTCATTATCTCAGAATGCTTTTATAAACATTTTTTATATATGAAAATCTTGTCGTCTATTTTATACAACTGTTATTCAAACCTGTGAATTCACCAGCTTTATGTTGACTCTATAACATGTATTTATGAGGTACTTAGCTTTTGCTTTCGCATGCACGTATAGGAGTGAGCATGCTACGTCATAAGACCATGGCGTCATTTTTGTTATATGCAAACTTATTTAATTCACATTCTTTTTACATTTGGTACTTTATTTGGATATTGGTTATGCTCTGTGATGGTTGAGTCATACTTTCTACTTTGGGATATTTACCGTTTTTAGAAACTTTCTAATTATGGAAACTTTTGAATAAATGAATGTGAACTTTGAGAAAAAATCTCATATAGAGTGCATAACTATGTGATGTGACCTTTTGTTAATGACTGCGTCAATAGCAATTTTAACGGGTTGTTACAGAAGCATTGGAAGGAACACCAATCCTCTTTATTTTCCTTTCACTTCATTTCATTTCCATTCAAATTAAACGTTGGGAACAAACCATTAGTAATTAAACATTACTCTAGTAAACATTACTCTGGTCTTCGTTTCCTTTTAAATTAAAAGCTGCTTTTAGCTCCTTTTGCTCAGTTCTCCAGGCGTCAAGTTCTTTTGGACTCTAGTTTGCTGGTGAGGTGTGGTTATTGTGTCAGGTACGGGTAGTCTTCGTTTCCGGTAGCTGGCTACCAGTGATGTTCTATGATTTTTTTCCATTTGGTACTTTTTGCCCAGACCGTCGTTGGTTGTTATGTTGGCGGTCAGAATTTTTTTCCGGCTGATGTTCCAGTGATTTTCCGGTTGGTATCCCGCTGTTATTTTTATTGTTTCTTTGATAGTGTAGCCCGTTATATAAGTTTTCGGTCGGTCTGACTTTGTTTACTAGATTAAATGGGTTTATTAACCGTGTTTAAGGATGGCAATGGATCGGATGACGTTGTATCCATTTTCATATCTATTTCATTATTGTTCATCCATATCGATATCCATTTCCATTTAATTTCATTTATGTCCATATCCACTGGATTAAGCGGGTTAATGGATATCCATTGGATATTCAAGTAATGTTCTAATATATTTTTTTTATATTTAATGAAGACAAAGACGTAATATAATACACACACACACACACACACACACACACACACACACACACACACATATATATATATATATATATATATATATATATATATATATATATATATATATATATATATATATATATATATATATATATATATATATATATATATATATATATATATATATATATAACATAGTTAAAATTCATCCAAAAGATCGTGTAAGAGTTGCTGAGGATAGGATATTTGTTAAATTTACCATTATTTATGGACGATAATAACTTATATGTGTAATTTGTATGTTTATTTAGTTAAATATACATTCTTATTATTGTAATATAACATAGTGAATTTATTATACGCTTGCAAAAAAATTGTATGTGTAATGGTAAATGCTTTTATAATAGTAAATATTTATGCATATCTCTATTTTTATGTATTTTTATATGTATTTCAAATGTTAATGGATATATATGTGGATGAAAGTTTTTAATTCTTATCAATATTCATATCCATTTAGGTTCAATCATATTCATTTAAATCAGCCAAATCCATCAATATTCGACTGGATCACATGGATATTTACTGAATCGGATGACAGTCATCACTAACCGTGTTAGTGATCCGTTTGTTTTGGTTGGTTTAGTTTAGTTGGACTAGAGCATGCTGCTGGATTCTTTTGTAATCAATTGTAGTGTTTGATCTTCGGATCTCTTTTATGTTGGACAATAGAATTCCCCGTAGGTATAACTTCATTATAGCACGATATTTATAGAGTACATACGTAACCCTAATTCTCTAAAAACCCTAATGGACCAAGCTCACAATCGGACTTGGACCAGTCTATATAATTCATCTAACACTCCCCCGCAATCCGAACGGCTAAATCGCGAAAGTTCCGACTGAAAAAGAAAACAATAAACGTAAAAAAATAAATAAAAACACAATTTTCTCTCTAATTTGTTGTATCGAATTGATTGATATCGCTGATTGGTTGCGTTGCTTGACTGTGTTTCCTTTTCCGTAACGTTTTTTTTTTTTTTTTACGTCGTGACTTGTTTGCCTAAGGAGTGAGCAGAACTTGGGCTTTGAACTTTACCGCAATACAATCTTCTTCAACGCTGCAAAGCAAGAGTGTTTTTTTTTTCTATTCCTCTTTTTTTTTCCGGGGTTTGGAACCTAGTCAAACTAGGCGGCTCATCCCCACGCCGATTATTTATTAAATCTAAGACTATGTATTATTACAAGGATAAGAAAAGAACACAGAAATAGAGATCTGATCACGAAGTAAAATCATATGAAGCGATTAAATAGAAAAAGGGTAACACAAAAGAAAATGATAAAATAAGACCTAATAATTTAATAGGATTTTAATAAGAATTAAATAGTGATGCGAGATGGATTTGAGGCGGCACTGCAAAACATTGTAACTACACCACTACACGTACACCAAATTGGAACAAAAATAATTTTATTGTTGTTCCTAAATGGTTTATTGAAAGACGCAATGATAAAAAGTAAAAAAAAAATAATAAAAAAAGGCTAAAAAAAGGAGATAGATAATATCAAATGGCAGGAACAATAAGATCATAAAATTGAAATAAATATACGAAGATCCCTCCCATCATCGAAAATCAGTGATGACGAGAGAATAACAAATTAAAATTGAAAGTGAATCAACCAGGATCATACTAGTAGTCTGATACCATGTTAGACAATAGAATTCCCCGTACGTATAATTTCGTTATACGATATTTATAGAGTACATACGTAACCCAATGGACCAAGCCCACAATCGGACTTGGACCAGTCTATATAATTCATCTAACATTTTAATGTTATCGAGGGGAAATAAAGTTAAAACATTAGTCCCCCAAAATCGAACGAGTATGCAGTTTGTCGATGAATAGACTGCAAAGCTTGCGTTAAACAATTACAATTCACAAACCATTTTTAACTGTGCTGAAGAACGGCGCCATTATATTTGAAGGGTTCATGCAATCATACAAGAAGTGGGCCTTAAATCTGGGTCATATACTTGGGTTTGCACTATTAAAACTTCAACATAAGCATTTTCGTTTTGCATGTGCTTTTAATAAGAAAACAATATTCTCATCATAATTTTTTATTTTTTTTGGATCTACTAAATAATTACAGTATTTATTTGATACACATAAATACTTATAATTGTATTCTATGATGATTTTATTATAATATACGGTGAAAATATCTTTCATCTCAAATTTTAATAATGTTTTCAGAATGAATGCATGATAACATGTGCAATAAGAATTTTTATTGATTATACGCTCCGGAAATAAACAATGAGAGTTGACATTTATAAATGGTTTAATTTGACAATTTCAACACCCAATCACACGTGTTATTTATCAATAATAATAATGTAAAAGTATACATAAATCTTACCTCATACTCTTTTGGGACAGGATCCAATGATGTATATTGAATTTTAAATTCACGTCCCTATCTTAGTTCACACACAAATTTTAAATCTAAATCTCATGTCCCTATCTTACTAAATATTATTGAAAAAGACATCAAATACACATAGATATAGTCATATACGGAGTAGATTGGATTTTGCATTGAGGTATAGAATAAGTAAACAAGCATATTCACGTCAATCCTATGTAACATGTTTATTCTTCCAGATCACGCGATTAGTAATTTCTTTGATCTTTTTTAATACGAACATTTTGTTAAAGAAAAAACACGACTATTAACATAAATAATGTGTTCTCCATGTAGATACGTAGATATGCAAGATTTTTTTTTATTTTTTTTTAACAACCGTACGGGATCACCCGAGGGGACTTAACCACCCGCGTGTTCATCTCCCACAGTTGCAAAACCCGTCCCCAACTGCTGCTAAGGAGGAAACCCGGCTCAATCCGAGGGCATGAGCAGTAAAACCCCTCCCCCGCAACGCGACGTGCGGAAGACACCCCACGCGAGTCGAACTCCCGACCTCTCGTTAAGAGAGGCAGACCACTACCAAATGAGTTACAACAAAAGGTTTAGATATGCATGATGAATTATATATGACTAATTGAAAGTAATTTTCTTTTTGGACAAAAAAGTTGAAGCCGTATATAGATTTTCAGGAAAACATCATCAAATCGATGAAAGCTTAACAACATACAAGCAAAGAAAAACAAAACACGGGCCCAACCTATCACAAACAACTGAACTAAAGGCCGAACAAACTAACCAAATTGAAACATACAAAACATCAAGAATAAAACAAAACAACTAAGGAACACCTCAAGGAACAATAAGAGAGACCCTAATAATTTGCACAACTTAAAACAATTGCCGACGAACCAAAACAAAGAAAACACATGAATACACTAATTAAACAAAACAAATCAAATATCCCTGAAGTTGAAATTCTTCAGTTATGCCCCGTGCACTTTTTAGAGTTATTCTATGACCAGATATGATCTTTTACCTTGTCACCACTAGATATGAATGAGGTTTGATCCTAAAACATTTTATTATAATATCAAAACTTCAACCACTAGATTGTTTTATTGGTTGGTTTAAGGATACAAATCAAAGGGAGTGGTGTATTTCTAACCTTTAATTAGTACTCATAAAAACATTCAACCCTTAATAATCACTTTTTTTTATCCAAGTAGCAATATACACGTATACATCTATCACTACACATTACACATAGTGTAGCAATTTCATTAAAACCACACAAAGAATATAGTATATGACAATAAATATTTTTGTTCCACTATAATGATGCCGATGATAGTCACCATCCTTTGAATTGTCTATACGTGACTATATTACTTCAACTCATAATAGAGTTGATTGGTTCTAGACTTACTTTAGGACGCACTGACCCTACTTATATGGCTTGACCTTTTGGATCACTAAAAGAGCGCCATGATCTTGAACAATGAACAAAAGAACATGTCATGATATTTCTCAAATCCGGTATTTATTCTTTCGCAATATCAAACGTATTTCTCTCAGTTTTGTGCTATTTTGTGACGACCCGGAAATTTCCGACCAAATTTAAACCTAACCTTTATATGTTTCCGACACGATAAGCAGAATTTGTAATGTTGAATCTCAAAAAGTTTGGAACTACATTCATGTAATCAATTACCCTTTGACCGTGTTTGACGATTCACGAACAATTATGTGTATATAGATATGTATATATAATATATAATAACTGAAAACATTAACAAAGTATTTGATATATATGATACTTTACATGAACGTATTTGTTTCGATATATTTATCGACAGAATTAAGAGATAATATCAAATGATTGAATTATCATATACATTATGATATGATTACGGGCCAATGTTATGAGGTCCACTGTGATTTAAGAAATCTATTCTTTTTGACAATATTCGGAAAATGGTAAAGTGATCTATAAGTAAGAACGTGGAGTGTAAATAACTTAGATGTTGGATATCGACAAGTTAAGTAACTCGACATTTTTCATTAAGATGATTTCATACGTTTATTAAA